>NC_079168.1:61771803-61794303 GCF_947568905.1 Ostrea edulis | reverse complement strand
TTGTTTGTTTGTGCTTTATATTAAATATTCTATACAATTGCATCGAGAGATCCACTCTCCTTATAAAATATCTTAAACACTGAATGACACAGCGACTGTGTGGGATTGCATCAGTGTGTATAAGTAGCGCTTTAGGAGCATAACAAAGCTTCCTTTTTAGGGAAGTCGTTGTGGCCGAGTGGACTTACGCACTGGTTTGACAATCTTGCTAGGCGGTGGGTGCCGTACATCGCTGGTTCGACCCCGGGCTGGGGCGAAAATTTTCAGTACCTAGTTGTGATTATTTAGTGCTTTATATATATATATATATATATATATATAATAGCACTGAAAAGGCCACAACACTGTTGGTGATTTAAAACTCAAATTTTCGACGCAATTAACCTGCGTCTTTATCAAGAGACATATATTACATAAACAAATAACACACACCACGAAAAAACGACAAGTATCAATAATCTACATTGGTAACAATAATATATATCTTTACATGCATATATATATATATATATATATATATATATTAAAAGAAATAGAATAAACAGTAAACAAAGTTAAAATTATAATGCAAGCGCTTTCATTTTATAATCCTCAGGCGTTACATTTTAAAATAGTTTTGAAATGGCCTGACGTTATAAAGTCGTCCTAACATTTCACGTACATAACGACGTCATAAACGAATGAAGGGAAAAAGTTTTTACATTAAGCATATTATGACGTCATAGATAAAAACAGTATACTGTTTATAAACATATTTCACAGTAAGCTATTGAGAGCCAGCTTTAAAGTCTTAATAATTGTGTCTTTCTTTTTCTTGTCGGGAAATAGTATTTTCTGTATAAAGTTTATGAAACGGAAATACTGAATTGTCCGTGGCCACACACATCTAAATGTTCACTAACTTTAATTTTTCTATATTTGGGTGCTGAAATGTATATATATATGTACAGGGTTCGACACTTGTCAGAATTTGGACTCGCCATTCGGGCAACCTAGGTACTAATCTTAGGTTGCCCAAATGGGTCTCAGGTTGCCCAAACAAAAAGTACTTTAAATGTATTATTTTTTAAATCAAGTGCATTTCTATTTCAGTTTCAAGCAGAATCTCAGTAACTCTCTCCTCGCAAACATCGTTTTCTCACTCTCAACCATCTCCTCATTCTCTCCAAAACTTTCCATGCTCTCTACCACTATATTCTCTTCACTTCACTCTGACAAACATTCACCTTTTTTGCAACTTCATTCACATTATATTTCAAATGAACAATTTATGTATGTGTATCATTTAGATTTCTTCCCCTCTCTGTAGTTTACTTAATGTATCTTTGTTCTTGTATGCCTTTAAATGCCTTAATGGACCCAAAATTGAAAAAAAGAACCAAACTCTTGTTTTCATTCTCAGATTTTTCACTTTGTTTCAACTAAAATTTCAACCGCTGTTTCTGTCCTTAATGTATACACATTGTAGATACCCATACAATCATTTGTTTGATTTTATTATTTGGAAGGGATGAGGGGTGGGTGATAATTGGATGGAGTGTCTTCCTCCCCCCCCCCCCCCCCAACGTATTTTTTTAAGTGAACAACAAAGTAATAGCATTTGAAACCTTTCCATCTTGATTAATATCATTTCTTATTTAATCAGTTATAGATATTTTAGATGGAATCTGTCACGTTCATCATTTGCAAGACTGGTTGAATTGTATATTAATTTACATGAGCAACATTGAATTTTTGTTTGTTTTTAGGTCACCTGAGTTTACTCGGGTAACCTATTGCAATTGGTTGTCCTCCGTCATCGTGTGTTAACAATTCAACATTTTTAACTTCTTGATAACTACTGGTCCAATTCTTTCCATATTTGTCATGAAGCATTTTTGGGACAAAGGGGACATAAACTGTAAATTTCAGGACTCCAGCACCCCTGGGGCCCTAGGGGTGGTGCAGAAACAGCCCAAAATTGACCAATTTTCTAAAATCTTCTCTACAACCACACGTGTATAAAAAATCCAAAAAAACTGAATGCATAGTGATGTAGATCAGGAAAGCCTCTACCAAAATTGTAAATTTCATGATCCCCGGGGTAGGGGTTCTGACTCCAGGGCGGGGCCAAACTTGGTATATAGTGTTTATGTGTAAAACACTTAGATGACATCTTTAGTGCTATTGATACTAAATTGAAACTAAATAGATATTTAGAAAGAACAGGTAGTTCTTTACCAAAATTGTAAATTTGATGATCCCAGGGGTAGGGGTTTTGGTATCAGAGTGGGGCCAAAATGGTAAGTTATTAAATGTGTGAACAATATACATTTTTAACTTCTTGATAACTATCTTTCCAATTCTTTTCAAATTTATATGAAACATCTTTGGAACAAGGGGGACTTAAATTGTAAATTTCAGGATTCCTGCACCCCAGGGGCCTTAGGGACGGGGCAAAATCTGCCCAAAATTGACCAATTTTTAAAAATTTTCTTCTCAAGAACCACACACATGTAAGAAAAACTAAATGCATAGTGATGTAGAGCAGGGAAGTCTCTACCAAAATTGTAAATTTCATGATCCCCGGGGTTTTGGGGTTCTGACCCCAGGGCGGGGCCAAACTTGGTATATATAGTGTTTATGTGTAAAACACTTAGATAACATCTTCTTTAGTGTTATTGATACTAAATTGAAACTAAATAGATATTTAGAAAGAGCAGGTAGTTCTTTACCTAAATTGTAAATTTGATGATATATGGTGTAGGGGTTCTGACCCCAGGGTGGGGCCAAACTTTTATACAATATTTATCTGTAAGTTGCTGATAAAAATGATCTAAATGCATACTTAGGGATAGCAGAAAAGGATGTACAAAAATGGTGAATTTCACAACCCAGGGTTTTGACTCTATAGGATGGGTCCAAATTAGTCATATTAAATGTTTTAATGTTAATACACCTATTATATTATTTAAAGCCTTTCATCAGTGTATGCACTTTTGAGGGCATTGAAGTTTTAAGAACACATCTTTTATACTTTTGCTGAATGTTAAATTTAGCTTAGATATTCAGAACAGGAATTTTTTTCTAGATTTCATAGCCCTTGGGAGTAGTGATAATTTTTCACTAGTACTCAGGTGACCGATAAGGCCTGTGGGCCTCTTGTATTTCTATTTCATTGTGTTTTCAGAATGGTGTTGAAGATATTTATCTATTTGACCCAGAACTCCTTCATGATCTGGAGTTTGAAGATCAGAAATGTGCAATTTACAAGCCGGAAATCAATCCTACAGACCCTGGGGAGAGACTTGCACTTAGGCCCCTGTGTATCTCAGACTTCGACAAAGGTAATGCTCAAGGCTACACACATACAGGCTCAGATTTTTGCATGTACATATTTGTGTTTTATTTGGCTACATAAGATAGTTTTAGCTCCTTTGATCCTAAAACTTTTCTGATGTTAAAAGGATGAATTAAAATGGCTATTGAAATGGCCCCCCAAATATTTTTGAAATAAATTTTCTTGTTTCATGTTAAAATTTACATGATTCAACTCATTAACATTTGCATTTTTATGATTTAAATGTTACATGGAACATAAATTCACCACAAACGATATATAACTCTGAGCTTAAGCTTGGAGTTTCCTCATTAGCTGAAATTCCCATAGGGATTTGGCCCCGCCCATACTTTTACAGATCTGGAAATATACTGACCATATTAGATACAGTTAAATCATTTAGGCTTTGGTTGAATATTATTAATAAAAACTTTTAAATTTCAAATGGTGATAAACGTAGCCTATATCGTCGATATTTTGAAAAAAAATTAGCCAAATTTTTACCAGAAACCTTTCCATACAATGGAAACCTGTTTGAACTTGATGACCTACCTGGAGTAGCTCGCTCTATACAAAAGACAATATCACATGATTTGGATATTTGTCCGCTGTTTTAGGTACATAAATACGCCTTCAACATCATGTACTTAAGGAGGTACTCTACATCATCATAATGGCTGACTTCCTTTAAAAACATGGATGAAAAAATCAATATCAGCAATATTTGACTTTTCCTTTTCAATTTAAATACCTAGCCGAATAGCTCAGTAGGTTAACATACCGACTACTTAACTGTAGGTCGCGGGTTCGAGTCCAGCAGGAGTTTTAATTTTTTTTTCAAATTACCTTCTACTAAAACTGTATTTTTTGACAATTAAGTAAATTTGAAAATTTTCAACTTCAAAACATTGTTGTACATATCCTCCACTTTTCATCTACATCAAATTTCTCTGTTGTAGCATACCTCCTTAAACAGAGTGTTTTACATTCAGAATCACCCTATTTTCTTGGAAAGGGGCAGAAACAGCATACGATACTTGAAGGAAATACGTTCAGATTGATTACAAAAATTTGGTGGGCAGTTGAGTCTATATGAAATAAAACACGCATCTTCTTATGCTAGTGAACATTTAGAAGATGAAGGGGGTATAGCATTTTTGTTGGAATGCCAAACATAATTTACGGTGAAATACAGTCTAGACATGTGTCATCAAAATTGTATTTTCTATGGGTGCAGTTTGATGCTGAGGACGAAGCTTATCCCGTGAAGTACTGGTATTGTCAGTGTAAGTCGGATGCTCGCCTATTAGGAAGGTGTGCCCATGTAGCCTCTTTACTTTTTGTATATACATATGTAGGTATTCAGCGACATAGCAGCATATGCTACTTAACCCTCAGATAATGCCAGAAAATGTTTTATGCATGTTTCAACATGTCAAGCGATACCAATGATGACTGTTTATCCAGTGATAGTAGCTGTACAGAATCTTTGTAAAGTCCATGCAGTTTTACTTTGTGCAGATACTCAGATTTTGTTTTATTTTCATGCCTACATGTATGTACCCTGCGTATACCACGTACATTTCCGGAAGTTACAAGAAATGAGTAAAAATTTTGATCATGTGCTCTCCATTTTTTGTCAAGGCACATTCTCTGATATATTTGAATGATTCTCGTACCAACAGAAAGCTGTGTACCGGAAGACCTACTCATTACTAGTAACGAGTTTCTAGTTCTTATTATCAAGGTCTTCCATTTCCAATGGAAGACCTTATAGTGATTGTACTGTTTATTATTTAGGTCTTCCATTTCCAATGGAAGACCTTATAGTGATTGTACTGTTTATCATGTTCCCCAACCAAAATTTGGGAACATATTGTTTTTACTGTTTCTTCTTATTATTAATTAAGGCCTTTCATTTCAGATGGGGGTCATTTAAAAATCTTCTTCTCAAGAACCACTGAGCCAGAAAAGCTGAGATTTACATGAAAGCTTCCTGACATAATCATGCAGATTCAAGTTTGTTCAAATCATGGCCCCCGGGGGTTGGATGGGGCCACAATAAGGGATCAAAGTTTTACATAGAAATACAGGTGTCTCTCGATGGCTCGAACTTCAATCTCTCGAAGTTCTCGGTCTCGAGAAGTGAAATCATGGTCCCGATTTTTTCTCTCTATACAACAAAGCAAATTTACTATCGATCTCTTGAACGTTCAATCTCTCGAAATGAAGTTGGGTCCCGTAAAACACATTTCATTGTTTTTCACTCTTGATCTCTCGAAGTGGTGGTAGCGTATACCCACCGTTACCCAAGCGTTTAATAATTTCCGCTTGGGCCTTACCTGGATTTTGTTAAATGTCAGAGGGGTAATTAGGTGTTTACATAGTTGAAACATCACTGGTGCTTCTTTGTGGAGGTGACACACTTGAGTATATAATTGCATGGCTAATTGGTCAGTTTACACCTTGCACTGGGGTTTTGAGTTGTGATGATTAAAATTATATATAATCCGATTATGAATAAAATCTATAATATGTTTTGACATGACAACAAGAGTAACTTTTATACACAATTTAGAGATCTACGTCAGACTGTTATATTTCTCTAGTTTGTTCTTTGTGTAAAGTTACTCTAAAACATTGTTTTACTCATTTGTTAGAATTTTTGTTTTGGGTGAATCGACATAACATTGTGTTCTGTTTAGTTTGAGATAGTAAAGTGTCATCGGAACTTGGTTTTGTATGCCTGTCTAAGCATGATTAAAGAACAAATAAATACATAAACTTTGAAATGTTTTTATTAATGCAAAATAAGTTTTTTTATTTTGATATCAAAGTACCTGACGAATATGAAGGAAAACATGTCAAAACGATATCATATGATCTTGTTGGTATACATTTCCGGTTACTGTAAAATCTTAACCATACCGGCGGACCTTCAATTTCCGAATTTCGAACTCTTGATTTCTCAAAGTTTTATCAAGGTCCCTTGAACTTTGAGTTATCGAGAGTCACCTGTACATAGGATAAAACTTTAAAAAATTTCTTCTCAAGAACCAATGAGCCAGAAAAGCTGAGATTTACATGAAAGCTTCCTGACATAATGCAGATTCAAGTTTTTCAAATCATGGGCCCCTGGGGTTGGATGGGGCCACAATAGGGGATCAAAGTTTTACATACAAATATATAGGAAAAATCTTTAAAAATCTTCTTCTCAAGAACCATTGAGCCAGATAAGCAGAGATTTACATAAAAGCTTCCTTATATAGTGCAGATTCTAAATTGTTAAAATCCTGGCCCCCGGGGGTCGGATGGGGCCATAATAAGGGATCAAAGTTTTACATACAAATATATAGAAACAATCTTTTAAAAATCTTTTTCTCAAGAACCACTGAGCCAGAAAAGCTGAGATTTATATGAAAGCTTCCTGATATAGTGCAGATTCAGGTTTGTTAAAATCATGACCCCGGAAGGATCAGATGGGGCCACAATAGGGGATCAAAGTTTTACATACAAATATCTAGGAAAAATCTTTAAAAATCATCTTCTCAAGAACCACTGAGCCAGAACCAGCTGATATTTACATGAAAGCTTTCTGACATAATGCAGATTCAAGTTTGTTAAAATCATGGCCCCCGGGGGTCGGATGGGGCCCACAAGGGGGGATCAAAGTTTTACATACAAATATATAGGGAAAATCTATAAAAATCTTCCTCTCAAGAACCACTAAGCCAGAAAAGCTGATATTTACATGAAAGCTTTCTGACATAATGCAGATTCAAATTTGTTAAAATCCTGGCCCCCGGGGGTTGGATGGGGCCACAATAGGGGATCAAAGTTTTACATACAAATATATAGGGACAATCTTTAAAAATCATCTTCCCAAGAACCACTGAGCCAGAAAAGCTGATATTTACATGAAATCTTCCTAACATAGTGCGGAGTTAAGTTTGTTCAAATCATGGCCCCTGGGGTAGGATGGGGCCACAATAGGGAATCAAAGTTTTACATACAACTATATTGGGAAAATCTTTAAAAATCTTCTACTCAAGAACCACTGAGCCAGAAAAGCTGATATTTACATGACATAGTGCAGATTCAAGTTTGTTCAAATCATGGCCCCTGGGGGTAGGATGGGGCCACAAGGGGGGGGGGGGGGGTTCAAAGTTTTACATACAAATATATAGGAAAAATCTTTAAAAATTTTCTTCTCAAGAACCATTGGGCAAAAGAAGTTCACATTTACATGAAAGCTTTCTGACAGTGTAGATTCAAGTTTGCAAAAACCATGGCCTCCAGGGGTAGGTTTGGGGCCATAATAGGGACTACGTTTTTACGTGCAAATATATATGGAAAGTCTTCTGATATTGACCAAGGTGACTCGGGTGAGCGATGTGGCCCATGGGCCTCTTGTTTAAAAAATTATTTTGTCCGGGGTTAATTTCGGAAACGACTATCTTCCTAACATAGTGTTAATCAAGTTAATCAAGTGAAACTTTCTGGGATAATAGATCTTTCAATTCTATAGTGCATGCAAGAAATCTTGTTTGTCACCATCACTTCCGGTCATCACAGGAAATGATTAAAAGAATCGAAAATTTCAAACTTTTTCTTTTAAATTGAAACATATACCAGTTTATTAGGTCTCTTTCGAAGTCTTCAAAAATGTTGACTCCACTGGAAGTTGAAACTCCGACTTCCGGTTATATAAAAAATACTTCATTTGCTCATTTTTCAGTGCCATAAATCTCACTTAAGAAACAAGGTGTTGACTTGAATATTACATATGTTTTAGGCAAGTTAAATGTCTAGAGTAATGTGATACAGTTTTGTAAATTTCACTTCCGGTCGTGAGATATGGCGTGGACAAATTTAGATATTGTTTCCCCATTTTCTCAAGAATGAGTGAAGATAGACACTTGAAACTTGCAGGGATTATAGATTAGCAATAATCCATTCTACACATGCTGTCTGTATGTTTGTCCGTCACTTCTGGTCTAAACAGGAAATGGATGAAAAATTTACAACATTAACATTTTGTCTACATGATACCTCAGAGATGGCTGGATGGATTTTCTTGCCATTTTCAGAGATGATAGAGAATTGTAATACCCTTAGATTCCTCTTTTCATTTTTTCAAAGTTCACTTCCTTTCGTGAGATAAGTCCATTTTCTGTCTTTATACGCCTGTCTTTATACGGGACGTATTATGGTACAGCGATGTCTGTACGTCCGTCCGTCCGTCCGTCCGTCCGTTCGGTGTTTTCTCTTTATAATTTTATTTCCCTTTCACATATCATGCTGAAACTTGCTGTGTAGCTTCTTTGTGGGTCACTCTAGATCATACTGCAATTTTGATCCATTTTGACCTTTTTTTCCAGGAGTTTTGCCCTTTTATTTGGAAATAATTATTATATGGAGGGTACATAATTTGTTCACACTACTCCTCCCACAGTTTTCAAGTGAGAGCCTTCTTATTTTGTGGAGTGTTTGTATGGGTATTGAAGATGTGCATGTTGGATGGATTTTGATTTTCTACAATTTTTTAGAAAATTACAGGTTGTTGAACTTAGTCTATTTGGAAATTAATATTCTATGGAGGGTACATAATTTGTCTGCCCTACTCCTCCCAGTTTTCAAGTGAGGACCATCTTATTTTGTGGAGTGTTTGTATGGGTATTGAAGATGTGCATCTGAGGAAGGATTTTGATTTTCTTCCATTTTTGAAAAAATTACAGGTTGTTGAACTTGGTCCATTTTGAGGAAATCTAGATTTTTAAGCTAAGACCCTTTGTTCATATGAAAGTTTGTCACAGCCTCATGATGGCTGATACTACCTGAAGCAAAGTTATACAAATTATAGCACAAGAAAAACACCCTATGTAAGCATTTCACGTTTGCGGTACTTTTGTTTGAATAATCATTTTGTTTGGGGGTAATCTCAAAAACGACTAAAGATAATCAAATGAAATTTTCAGGATGTATAGAGATCTCTCAATTGTATAGTACATCTACATAAAGTCGTTTGTTGCCACCGGAAGTGATTTAAAGAGACACTACAGCTCATTTTGCGCAAAAATCATGAAATAACAATTTTCCCAGCGCTTTCTCAATTTTTGTTGCATTGTTGAAAGTATGAACTTTACGAAAATAACACTTATCTAAAGTTAAAAATTATCGTTTTAACATAAAAATTAATACTTTTTGATGGCCTATACAAAAAATATCGAGTCTCCTCCTTTTAGTCTTCAGACGCATGCGCATAGACAGTAAACAGTGCAGCATGTCGTCCAGTGAGAGAAAGTGTAGTTGATAGATCTAGAATTTTGACAGATTCTGTGAGAAAAGAGGTAAAAATAGAATGAGATAAAACTCATGCGTGAAATAAAATTTACCTTGGGATCAGTATGACCGTTGGAAAACAGAGAGCTCGGAGAAATGCATGTAACTCAGTGGTGGATCTAGGATTTCCGAAGAGGGGTGTGAAAGTCAAAAGATTAGCCAAAGTAATCGGCCATTCGGGTGCAAAATTTGGATTTTCATTCACAATCTGTGGCGTAAAAAGGGAGGGGGGATACTGGCTTCCTAAATCTACCATTGAGACTAGCTGCGAAGACACTACGTTTGAAGGTAAGTGCTATTTTTATCTGAACACGACACGTGTTAGTTGTAAAAACATCAGTCAATGGGAACATGGAAGGGTTTCTGTTGAAATAATGATTTATAATTAGTTATTATAAGGAGCAGGGAATAATCTTATGTACTTGAAAGGTGAGTGTGGACCCCCTTGAAGGGGAATTTAGATAATTTCCTACACAACACCTTTGCTGTCATTCAAAACCACGTGATGTAAATAAGCATTCAAAAGTCCGAGTCAGCATGAAGAAATCTTTGAATTCCGAACGATCTTCAAAGCGCAGTTGAGAGTAAATTGATGCATCCCAATTGTTCAAAATTGTCAGTATCGATGTCAATTTTATCATTTTATCAATATATGGTTTAAAAAACACTTCATTAAAATGTGGAAAATGAGCTGTAGTGTCTCTTTAAATAATCACAAATTTCAAACTTTTTTCTTTTAAATTGAAACCTATACCAGTTTATTATGTCACTTTCAAAGTGTCAAAAAAATGTTGACCCCGTCGGACATTGGAACGGCAACTTCCGGTTTGAAGATAAATAATATTATGATTTTTGTCTTTTGTGTCCCCATGAATCTAACTTATATTTCAAGTGTTTGATTTGATTTTCATGTCTGTTAATGACAGTATCAGTATTTAGAGTTTCGTCGATTTCGCTTTTCAAAATTCACTTCCGGGCTGTAGTACCCCCCCCCCCCCCCCTGTTTTTAGCTCACCTCAGCTGAAAGCTCAAGTGAGCTTTTCTGATCGCTTTTTGTCCGTCGTCTGTCCGTCTGTCTGTTAAACTTTTCACATTTTCGACTTCTTCTCCAGAACCACTTGGCCAATTTCAACCAAACATGGCCAAAAGCATCCTTGGGTGAAGGGCTTTCAAGTTTGTTCAAATGAAGGGTCATGTCCCTTTCAAAGGGGAGATAATCACAAAAATGCAAAAATAGGGTGGGGTCATGTAAAAATCTTCTTCTCAAGAACCACTGGGCCAGAAGAGCTGAAATTTACCTGAAAGCTTCCTGACATATTGCATATTCAAGTTTGTTCAAATCATGGTCCCCGGTGGTAGGATGGGGCCAAAAGGGGGGATCAAAGTTTTACATACAAATATATAGGGAAAAACTTTAAAAATCTTCTTCTCAAGAACCACTAAGCCAGAAAAGCTGAGATTTACATGAAAGCTTCCTGACATAATGCAGATTCAAGTTTGTTCAAATCATGGGCCCCGGGGGTTGGATGGGGCCACAATAGGGGATCAAAGTTTTACATACAAATATATAGGAAAAATCTTCTTCTCAAGAACCACTGAGCCAGAAAGCTGATTTTTACATGAAAACTTTCTGACATAGTGCAGATTCAAGTATGTTCAAATCATGGGCCCCGGGGATAAGATGGGGCCCCAAGGGGGGATCAAAGTTTTACACACAAATATATAGGGAAAACTTTAAAAATCTTCTTCTCAAGAACCACTAAGCCAGAAAAGCTGAGATTTACATGAAAGCTTCCTGACATAATGCAGATTCAAGTTTGTTCAAATCATGGGCCCCGGGGGTTGGATGGGGCCACAATAGGGGATCAAAGTTTTACATACAAATATATAGGAAAAATCTTGAAAAATCTTCTTCTCAAGAACCACTGAGCCAGAAAAGCTGATTTTTACATGAAAACTTTCTGACATAGTGCAGATTCAAGTTTGTTCAAATCATGGGCCCCAGGGATAAGATGGGGCCCCAAGGGGGGATCAAAGTTTTTCACACAAATATATAGGGAAAAACTTTAAAAATCTTCTTCTCAAGAACCACTAAGCCAGAAAAGCTGAGATTTACATGAAAGCTTCCTGACATAATGCAGATTCAAGTTTGTTCAAATCATGGGCCCCTGGGGTTGGATGGGGCCACAATAGGGGATCAAAGTTTTACACACAAATATATAGGAAAAATCTTTAAAAATCTTCTTCTCAAGAATCACTGAGCCAGAAAAGCTGATTTTTACATGAAAACTTTCTGACATAGTGCAGATTCAAGTTTGTTCAAGTGTGAGGGGGGGGGGGGGTCAAAGTTTTACATACAAATATAGGAAAAATCTTTAAAAATCTTCTTCTCAAGAACCATTGGGCCAAAGAGGTTGACATTTACATGAAAGGTTTCTGACATAGTGTAGATTCAAGTTTGCAAAGGGTAGTTTGGGCCATGATAGGGACCAAGGTTTTACATGCAAATATATATGGGAAGTCTTCAGATATGGGCCAAGGGGACTCAGGTGAGCGATGTGGCCCATGGGCCTCTTGTTTGTGTGAGAGTGTTCTCAGAAACTACACGAGGGATCGATATGAAACTTTCTAAGATTATAGTATAGCATTTGTAGATGTGCAGAACGATAGTCATTTTGTCTGCATGTGCAATTTTGGTACAAAATATTTGAAATCAGAATACACAAGGGATCGATATGAAACCTTAATAGGATGATAGTATAACATTTGTAGATATGCAAAATGATAGTCATTTTGTCTGCACACATGTGCATGCACATGCATCACATTTTTTGTACACTGACTTTGTAATCTAACATCTAACTTTTCTATTGTTCATTGAAATTGTTTGATATTCATATCTTAGGTAGGTATTAATTGATTTGCATGGTAAAAATTACCATGCATATGCGCTTCTTTTTGATTGGATAATACTAAAACGTCTGTAACTCTCTTATGAATGAAGGGAATGAGTTGATATTCACAGCATAGGTAGTTAATATGTGTATCTAGATATTGGTGTAACAAAAAATGCCAACGCACATGCTTGTGCATCGTCTTTCAAATGTTCATTTTTTAAAGGATGATAACATTTTTGTTTTTCATCGAATTCATTTGATCTTGAGGTTTTAAGTGTGTCTTGGTACTTCTTACAAATTGCTTTGGCTAAAATTACTGCTCAGCACTGCTGATTTCTGATTGGACGATTTTGAAATCACTTTAACTTTCTTATATTTGACGCAAACATTATGATATTCATACTGTGGATATATGATACAAATGCCTGCTGAATGACATCAACAAGAGTGCGGAATCATACTCGCATGTATGCACGTGCATTGCTTTCTTTCATTTCTTGGTACTGAAATGACCATGTTAAATGTACTAATTAAAGGCTAAAATAAAATGATTTTTTTTTTGCTCTATGTTTACAATGACACCACTTTACAATTGGGAGAGGTTTGGGGAACATATATAACGGTTCCCGTTACATTTAGAACTAGTTTTAATATGAGATTTCAGTTCTTTCAACAATTTAGCTCATATCTCTGTATATGCTGTACAATGTTATAAAAAATATTCTTCATCTTCAATGAATTTGGTTTTGCAGGCATTACAAAAACGATTGCATTTTGAGATGTTTGATTATATCTTCCTTTTTCTATAGCAGGCTTATGAGCACTTATTCTAATTTTGCAGATCATTGACCTATCAAATCTTTTTGTTAATTTATCAACATATTTGGGTCGTTAATTCATATTGTGTGAGGACTAGAGCCAGAAATCATGAAAAAAATGGCCCCGTTTCCAAATTTTATAATCTTTTGGGGGTCAAAAGGCTGCAACATCTGCTTTCTAAAACAATTAATTTTATCCAATTTCCTCTACATGCTTTCTTTCTACGGGCTTCTGTATATAGCAATGAAATAAATGCAATTACGTTGTAACGTCATTTTGACGTCGTTGTATATTGCTTAGGTAGTTTTAAAGTTAAATAAATCAATGTTCACTCTAATAGCGTAACAGAGGAAAAACTGTATCGCTTGGTATTATTAAGTTCTTCATCAAATTTCGTGTATTTTCAGAAACAATGAATATTCATTTTCATGATAAATATGACATTGTATGGAAAAAAGCATTTTGTTCTGCATGTAAGATTGTGAAATTCAATGAGGATGACAATGTTGTATCGTTCATATATTCAGTTCATTTCCTGTCATTCTCACAAAGATTCCACAAGTGTGTTGTAATCATTAGTGGATTTACGGGGGAGTGGGCTATAATGCTTTCCTAAGATTGAAAAGAATTAATGCAATTCAATTCATATTTTTTATTGAGAACATGTATACAAATAACATAAAATTAGATAATTAGAATATTGTGTTTTTTAAAAAAAAGAATATTATTGCTAACCTGTTATTTTATCGAATTCTAATTTTTAATCACACTGTTTATATGCATGCCGGTTTAGGCTTCAATTGGACATTTAGTCTAGTTGAAAGTTCATCAGAACATAAAAATTAGGAATGTCAATTTAACTTGGATAGCTTAGTCAAATACTCGGACGCTTTAGTTGAGCGATAGTCGAGTACTCGATTTAAAAAAACGGGACACAGTATAAGTGTACCTAAGTCATGAGTCACACCTCGGCGCACCTGGATAGCCAAGTACACGGCACGGGATGAAAGGCTGTCCATAACGATTGTTTATCTATAGATAGCCAATTATAAATTTGTTTCATTGAATTAAAGACATCATATTAATTATCTTTTTATGTGAAATAAACACACTAGGGTATGCTTTTTCTCTTAGAAAATCTTGGGGGTGCGCCATCCAAGGAAATCAACTCAACTTTGAGGATGCGCGTTATACTCTTACACTAGATCCATAATTAATCCATCACAATAATCTTTATTTCGATAATGAAATGCTGTACAAGCAACAATCAAAATGCATGTGTACTTAGTCATAAAAAGAACCATGTAAATCATGTAAACGTATGCACAATGTACAATATATTCTTGTTCAAAACAAAAACTGATTTGTTCGACAATATTTGACGAGGGGCTATTTCTAAGTTTGTCTCCAATTGTCCAGTCGATGAAAAAATTCTCTCTTTAGGCACGGACAAAAAACTCATTGGCCAACTCAATGCCAGGAGAGGAAAGCGGTTTTCCTTCCTTTCCTTTCCTTCCACATAAGTGGATTTTTCGGAGAGGTAAAGCTTTAAGTCAGAGTGGTGAACATTCTCCCCCTTCTCAGGAGATATAGCTGTAAGGATTTAAAAAAGCTATTTTTAACAAGTACTCGACTATGAAAAATTTAGTCGATCGGTATGACCGAGTGATAGTTGAGTACTCGTTATCATCCCTAATAAAAATATTTGAAAATTATCGAGTGAGCTTCAAAAGATGTTAGACTTACAAGTGCTAGAACATATATATCTGTCAATTAAAGACCCATCTCATGACCATAGGGTCAGTGAAAATGTAGGCGGAGCCTAATCTAAACAGATGTTATTTACCTGGAGTGGCCAGGGTCTACCAAGGTGTTAATTGCTATATCCCGTGGCACTCAAAGAAATACACAGAGGCAGAACATGGCAGAAATCTACCTGCATGTTTTTTTTTTAATAGTTTTGATATACACAGGACCTGTCTCAGGGACCTCTGCAGAGTTTCTGTGGTCATAGTGTTTGAATAATGGTTGTATTCCTAAGGGTAGCTGACACACATTCTACACCCACCCCTCTTTCTCTCTCTCTCTGTCATTGACTCAATGAATAATTTCTGTTATAAATATGGAGGTATCATAAATTGATGACATAAATTATTTCAATAGGTTACAAGTTTTAAAACTTATTGTGCAAATTATTGTTTGATTTCTGATTGTGTAATTTATAATACATGTACAGGTATATAGAGGGGGAAAATTACAATTATATTGAAATTGCATTGTTCAGGGGCCTTTTTAAAAAGAATTGAATTACAAGAAAATAGCAGATGTGGACAGGTCATTGCTATCAAAACTCAGGTATACTGGACTTCCTCAAGATCTAAAGAATGCCTGTAGATACTGGCTGTTATTGTTATCAAAACACCTCTCTGGGGTAGCCCCAGACCACAGTGTCTACAGATGTCACTCCACCTGAGATCTATTGTTAAATGTTTGATTGGCAGGCAGCTTACAATTTGGGGGTGTCAACTTAAAATTGGGTCTTTAAGAGAAAACATCAATACTGAGGAAAGGTGCGCATAATGAATTAATAAAGCAGAATGTAGATACACGAGCGCTCTATGTTCACTAAAACTCTTGCCAAACTCGCTGAAACTACCGAATTGTAGAAAAATGCTTTGGCACTTTCTTGCAAAATAAATTAATTAGATTTTTAAAATCTATGATAAGAGCTTTTCTGCATTTAAGTCCGATTTGTGTATGTCATTCAAACGTTACAGTTTCTGTGTTTGAAATGACTGTTAAATTGATTTATGCCGTTAATTACTGGCTAGAAATAAATTCATAATGACATTAGGCTACACTTATCCAATATGGATAGTGTCTCGAAAATTTTTTTGTGAACTTCAAGACTGATGTTGATATCAATTTATTTTTCATGAAGAGATCGAATCTCGGTATATAATGATTATGATAAAAACATAATTATGCCCGTCTATCCCCAATTTATTATACCCCCCGAACGAAGTTCTGGGGGGTATATAGGAATCACTCTGTCTGTCTGTCTGTCCGTGCATCCGTCCGTCTTACCGTCTGTCTGTCTGCTGAGATTCGTGTCCGGGCCATAACTTCTTTGTTCTTTGACTTAGGCATACCATATTTGGCACACAGGTGGATCACCATGAGACGATTAGTAGAGTACCTTCATGACCTCTACATGACCTTGACCCTTGACCTCAAGGTCAAAATTAAAGGTTTTTTACAATGGATTTGTGTCCGGGCCATAACTTCTTTGTTCTTTGACATAGGCATACCATATTTGACACATGAGTGTATCACCATGAGACGATGTGTCATGTACCTTCATGACCTCCATATGACCTTGACCTCAAGGTCAAAATTAAAGGTTTTTACAATGGATTTGTGTCAGGGCCATGACTTTTTTGTTCTTTGACATAGGCATACCATATTTGACACATGAGTGTATCACCATGAGACGATGTGTCGAGTACCTTGATGACCTCTATATGACCTTGAACTTTGACCTCAAGGTCAAAATTGATTATAGGGTTTTGACATAGTCATACCATAAGACATGGGTGTATCACCATGAGACTATTTGTCATGTACATTCATGACCTCTTTATGACCTTAACCTTTGATCTCAAGGTCAAAATTATAGGTTTATGCCATGGATTTCTGTTCGGACTATATCTTCCATTTTCTTCTACAAAGGCATACCATATTTTTACACTCAGGAAAGAGGTAATTTACACCTATTAACAACACAATTTGGGAGATTGGGGTAAGCGGGGAGTATTCTTAGTGAGCATTGCTCACAGTACCTCTTGTTTATGTCAAATTGAGAAATGTATAAACCAATTATTTTTCCTATAGACTTCTACCTTTCAGTATAAAAATACTGATGTCACGTGCCATCTATCAATGAAAAAAGATGCTAGACACAAAGAGCCAGCAGCATTAAGCCATTAACGCCAGATGTCATTTATATCAAAATACAATAAAAAATAATAATCATAATCATAACAATAAAAGAAATTGTCAGCTTTTATTCATGTACTCATTTTAAAGTTTATATCCCCATGCCTTTGAATTATTCTTGTTGTTTATTTATACATTTAAATTCTACTTAAACATCTTTATTATCTATTTATTCATGTTTAATATTCTTTATAATCTATTCATGTTCATTAACAATTAATTTGCTCATCATCTAATAGAATATGTCGCCGCACGTGAACCAACACAAAACTAATACAAAATATTTTTATGATAATGATTTAACCGTATATAAAATATTGTGGTTCAAGAGTGGCACCCATAAAAAATCATTGAATAAAGTTCAGAATTTCTATCAAATATAGATATTTCTGCCATACCGCATCCGGTTTCAATGCATATAACTACACTCGTGCTGTTTCCTGCACAAAACTCGATATGGAAATAGTATAATTTCTAAATAAAGTCTGGCCTATGTTTTGTTTCATAAATACAAAGTTTTATTTTCAAGGATTGACAGGGCCAAATCAATGAATTGTGGCTTTAATTTAGTTCTTTACTGCAAAGCGTTAACTTGTCAGAGTTATAGATATTTGCATTTGCAAAAATTTATCAATAATTCTTTGTTTAATTGGGATGATATAACTAAGGTTTTACATCACTATCTTTGTTTATGATGAAAGAAAATCCTAAACTATGTAAAGTTATATTAAGGTTTTTTACCCATGGATTTGATATTTTAATTGTTTGATATATTTTATTAACTACAGATTCATCCTAAGTTTGAATATGATCTAAGAATTTAACAAAAGACTGTAAGATTACATTTCTTAATGGTAAAGGATAGAGCTCTGCTCGGCATGTATCACTAGAAACTTTACAATGAACTCCTAGAATTTCTTTTATAAATTTCAAATGAACTTTTTCATAAGATTCAGATTCTTTATAATTTAGTTTTTTAAAGTCCCCAAATTCCACTTCTATATAGTAAAATGGGAACAATAAAAAAGTTTTTCAAGAAGTTTGCATGGATTATTCTGAGGCCAATTACGCTTTGTCAGCAAGAGATGAAATAGCAATATCAAAATTTCCATTGAGCTTCATAGTAATTCCAAGATATACATATGTATTGTTTAACTGTATTGTTTAAATGTATACAAATGATAGAATATCCATGTCAAAGTTAAATTAAATGGAGTGACCAAATTAAATGTAGAAAATCGAAGGAGTGTTCAAGTTAGATTTAATCAAATGATAAAGTGTCCATATTAATTGTAAACAAAAGACAGGATAGTTAAATGTATTCAGATGATGGAATGTCCAAATTTATAGATGTAATCAAATGATATGGTGTCCAATTTAGATTTAATTGAATGATTGGATATCCAAATTAAATGCAATCAAATGATAGAATGCCCAAGTTAAATGTAATAAAATCAATGATAAAGTGATAAAATGATGGGTGTCCAAGCTAAATGTAATCAAATGATGAAGTGTCCAAATTAAAGTAAGCAAATGGTTATAGCGAGCGAAGATCGCGTCGCGAAGCGACGCGACGAGCTCGCTCCAATGATTACACATATGAGTCACGTGATTTGCTCTTCTTCAGTTGAAAAAAGATGAGTATTACCCATAATGCTTCTGCAAAAATGTCGCCGTCACTGCGGTATACTTCATTGACAAACCCGTAATTAAAATAATTAGATTGTTTAGAATGTACCATAAACGTTTTTAAATTCCAGACAAGCTTTCTCATAGCTTCAAAAATTTTGTTTTTGCTTGGTTTGAGAGAAGAAGAAAAAACATTGCAGCTAATGTGACGTCACAATTTGTAACTGTTTACACCAAGCGCGTTATATTTCCTGCGTTAAATGAAGAGGCGGATAAAAGTCGTGTTGCAAGATGTTAATGGGCTTCGCTCGTCTCAACGGTCACACCGTACAACATATTATGTCTAAATTAAATATTGTCAAATATATAGATACAATAAAATGATGGATGTCCAAGCTAAATGTAATCAAATGATAAAGTGTCCAAATTAAAGTAATACATAATGTATGTCTAAATTAAATATTATCACCGATTCCAGTTCAAAAATAACAATGTACAACCACTATCAATAATGAACAGTATTAATTTGTTTTGGCACTCTTGGTCACAGTGATGGTTGGGAACTACCACAGAGCTGCCCCCTCAACAATCAATCAATCAAATGTGATGGCCCCAGGTGGGCGAATTGTGCACTGGGTAAATGCAAGTGCACAACGTCACCAATGCAAATACAATAAATCAATCAATTAATAATACCAGGATTAAGATAATCAATCAATCAATAGCCCGACAATTCAATGTCTTCAACAATTCAATCAGCAATTCAATCATCAATCAATACTGCAAATTTTCAAGTTCATGGCATGAAGCTGCAGAATATTGGGTGCACTCCTCCATTGGAGTTAGGGTGCGCTGAAACGCCACTTGCACGTGCCACACACGCCTGTGAAACAGGAGCGCTTGTGGTAGTGCAACCGCCACCAAGGGAGTGCCCGGTACCATGGTGACAGCGGCAGTACGCCAACTCAAATGGTCACCGTTAACCAGATTGCTGCAAATTGAAACAAGTCTTTGTAGATTCAGTTGTGTTGTCGGCACAATTTGAGCCAATAATTGTGACCTTCAATCTAAAAAAAACCTCTCTCATGTAAACACAATTGATGTCTCATTTACGCTAATTACAAAATGACATGTGAACGGAATTGTAACACCATATCTTGATTCAAATTTGCATCTGATTTTTTAATTGTATCATGCATGACTGATTTTATTCACGTGCCATGAAGTAGTGATGATAATAAACATACCAGAGGCGGATCCAGGATTTCCGAAGGGGGGGGGGGGGTGGCACATGTGAAAGTGAAGTATTAGTTGAAATAATCAGCCGTTTTGGGTGCCAAATCTGGCGTTTTCATCTACATATCTTTGATAGTGGCACAACAAAACACCCACACTTTCATGGGCACTGCCATTACAGCTGACACTTTGTTTACCGGGAACATTTACAGCGATTCCCATTGGTCCTTGATAGGTCACGTAAGATCATGCATTTTATTAATGAGTTATGCGTAAATATCGGCCTTGTGACCCACGGTAGGTAATCGTAGAGCCACCAACCGTGGGTTTCCGACGATGAATTGCCCATTGACAAAGCAAATTCCCCTATCCTAAGCAAGACATTAAAGGTTAGTGAGAATGATGCTTTAAAAAGAAGGGTCTCATTCATGCTAGAGCATACAACATGTAGTTTATTTATGATTAATTTTAAAATGTCCAATGTGATAGGTAAACGTGCATCCAATATCATAATGAATTTGTGCGCTTCATACCCTGCAACAATTTCTGCACTATAAAATGCCTAGTCGGATCCGCATTCCAGTGAAGTTTGCAATGAAAACTAATGGCAGAGATGTATGCTTTAGCTTTGGATTGCTTGTATCCATGTATGGATAAATGTGCAATAAATGTATTGATGTAAGCATCCGGTGGTCACCATATGTTAGGTATAGTCCCTAAATGCAATGAAAATGGTTAAATGCCTGAATACCCACCATATATGCTTGGTTGGTATTTGCTGTCAAGGATGAGTGTAAAAGGCGGCCTATTTCATTTGACAAAGCAGCCTCTGGAATGAAGCTGGGATTAACTGAGGGTTGTGGTCGGCTGTAGGTGCCAGGTCCCTGAACAAGTCCCACTGCTTGCGAGATATAGAATCAGCAATTTTATTGGTTTTTCCAGGGATAATGTGGGGCTTTAAACTGAATATTGAAGTGTAAGGATTTAAGGATAAGTGGTCTAACAAATGACATGACCCGATGTGACTTAGATGACTGTTAAAAATATGTACTAAGGCCATATTGTCCACATAAAATATTATCTTTTTGTTTTGCAACCTACTGCCCCATACTGATATGGCTTGCACAATGGGTACAAGTTCTAAAAATGTGATGTCTTTCAAGATGCAAGTTTTGGCCCAATTTTGTGGCCATTGAAGGTTGGTCCATTGACCCCGACAATAACACCTGCAACCTAAACTAGATCCACCTGCGCTGTCCGTGAACAGTTGTAAAGTGTTCTGGGTGGCCCACTTCCTCTCTGGGAAATACACCACGGCATTAAATCGCCCCAAAAACCTATTCATGTCTTCACGCATAGAGTGATTGATTCTGATATGATGCGATGGCTTAGTGGGACCAATCGTGGGGTTGTAAAATCTATGGTTGAATGCCTTGCTACAGGGTATTGCTTTGCCAAAAAGATTTAATTTGCCTGAAGGTTAGATAACTTAATTTTATTTTTTGAGACCCAGAAGAGTAGTAGATTCATGAATTCGTCAACCTTTTCTCAGGCAATTCTAATTTACATTTTGATAGTATCAATCTCCAGACCAAGTAATATTAAACAGGTACTGGGTTGAACAGATTTATCCTGGTTCAAAGGTTATAATTCCCATTTCGAAACACATAGACTGAAATGTATGCATAAGGACATGACAATGGCTGGTATGCGCTCTGCCTACAAAAATAAAATCATCCAAGTAATGATGAACCGTTCCAATCCCTGATTTTTCTATGACCAACCATTCTAAAAATGATAACATTTCAAAAATTTTGCATGAATTAGCGGAACCTAAAGGTAAACACTTATCAATATAAAAACTGCCATTCATATGCAAGCCCAAGAGTTCAAAATCATCTGGATGAACCCGAACTAACCTGAACACATGCACTTTTGATATCGACTTTTGCTATGAATGCCCCCTTGCCCAGAAGACTAATGGCTTGGACTACAGTATCAAAAGAGGTATACTTAACAGATGTGTGAACTGGGTCAATATGATGGTTAATACTATTTGACGGTGGGTAAGAAAGATGTTTGATCATGCACCAACAGCCATCTGCCTTCAGAACAACACCTATTGGGGAAGCATGCAAATTATGCAATGGGGGATGATAAAAAAGACCAGTCATTTGCCCCTCAAGCACCTCTTTATGGATTTTTTCTTGCAACACCTCTGTGTGCTCAGTGGCTGATAATAGACAAAACATTCTCATC
>NC_079168.1:61759303-61766803 GCF_947568905.1 Ostrea edulis | reverse complement strand
GGGGATCAAAGTTTTACATACAAATATATAGGGAAAAATCTTTAAAAATCTTCTTCTCAAGAACCATTGGGCCAAAGAAGTTCACATTTACATGAAAGCTTTCTGACATAGTGTAGATTCAAGTTTGCAAAAACCATGGCCTCCAGGGGTAGGTTTGGGGCCATAATAGGGACTACGGTTTTACATGCAAATAGATATGGAAAATCTTCTGATATGGACCAAGGTGACTCAGGTGAGCGATGTGGCCCATGGGCCTCATGTTTCTTTCCTATTGATTTGTAAATTTAACCCTTATTTTTGTCTAAAAACCCGTTAAAAATCCTAAAAAGGGCCCTTATTTTTTGATAGTTTTGCCCTAAAAATGTCCCTTATTTTTTGCAAAATGTCACTTGAAAGCCTGATTGTGCAAAATATCATTACCTGTACTCGGCGTTAATTCTACTCCAGACTGCACCCGCTGTAGGGGTTGAAAGTGATCGTTTGGCTGGACTCCGCCATGTGCTATACTGGGATCAGAATCATTGCTCCTCTGTGTCTTACGATTACGCCCAGCCTGTACTGGCTGAACATGCTTAGATTGGGCCGAGCCGTTGCTCGACGTCTTGGATCTGGATACCCCCCTTTTTGATTTGGTCTTCGGCATATTTTAAAGTTATATATATCAGCCAATTTATGCTGCACCATTTTCAATGGCCACGCCGTTTGGAAGAATGTTCCAGAAAGGAAGTGATGTGTAAATGTCAATATATATTAGACTATTGCGGAATTAAATTTCCCGGAATAAGTAAGAACAAGCCTCCCCCCTTCCCTTTTCAGTAAAAAACATACAAGGATAGTTACAGAGATAAATGATATGCGCATATCCAAGACAAGCTTGGATATGCGATATTATCAAATGGTGGAATGTGGAATATAGATGTAATAAAATGATGGATGTCCAAATTAAATGTAATCAAATGATGGAGCTTCCAAATTAGTTAAAATCAAATGATTGGGTGGTGATAATGAATGGAACTAACTTGGATCCCCTCTGTATTTGGGGTCGTTCATGACCCTCAGTGATATTGCCCTTTTCTTTTATTAGGCTACCTGTCACTCCTTACTCATTTGACAAAGGTTGGTGATATATCCCAGGAACAGTTTGAAGGTAATTAACGTCAGTCTCTAAAATACTTATTTGCAAACAATGTAATGTTCTTAGTATACACAAAGCATAGAGTAGTAAGATAGACATGCAGTGACTGATATAGTTTTATGTAGGTGCGCTTTCTAGAATTGCATGATATCTGGCATCTTTGCTAAGCCAAGGGGTTTTTTTTTTGGTCCACTCTGCTCCCCCATTTATGTGGAGTGGAGTGACCGAAAACCCTTGGCTAGCAAAGATGGAAATTTTAATGTTATCTATTTTTCTATATGACAAAAATGATTTTAAATGTTTTTAGTTTTATTTTGATAACATCTTTTATCAATTTCTTTGGTAAGAAAAACTTGTTTGAGTAATTGCATTCTTCCAATCCTGAAAGATAAATGGAGCAGTATATTTTGATCATCACAGTGCATGGAAAATTAATGTTTGAATGTTTGATTTTCTAGAACGATTCCAAATGATGAAAACCCAACCCAGTCTGTACTACACTGTAGTGATAGAAGATACAGCCACCAACCAAGTAGTCGGATCCGCCACCCTAGTGAAGGAAATGCACTTTATACGACAGTGTGCTTCTGTATGTACTTTAAAGTTATAAACATAACCAAAAAAAGTACTAAAGTCTTGATTAAACTTAAAGGAAAGAGGCTTACTGGTACTTGTACATCATTAGAAACCCACGGTCGTTTGTTACACCTCAAAACGTCACCCGTCCCAAATTGTCGCCGGCAACGATTTGGGATGGGCGACAATTTGGGGTTTCTTATGTAACACCCCAAATTGTCGTCTATCCCAAATCATCTCTGGCGACGATTTGGGCATAACCTCACACCTTAAATTGTCGTCCCTCTTACTGCAACTATTTGGCAACATCATTTACAAACAAACTGACCCTGTTTGTTTTCTCCTATCGTCCTCTTTCTTCTTCTTCTGTCTTCTGTGATCCAGCCATGACCCCGAAAGGTTCTCTGGACCCTATAAGCAAGACATTTTAATCTCCTACTTCATCTTTTACTTGTTCTGTTGTATAATTTTTCAAAAGATTTATTATGATCACAGTATTTGTTATTGTTGTTTTGGTTGGTAGTGTTATTGTTACTATTGAAAGAGTTGTATTTGTTGTTGGTGGTGGTGGTGTCATTGTTGTCTATATGATTTTTGAGAGAGAGAGAGAGAGAGAGAGAGAGAGATGTATCCGACAATAAATTATTTTGCCTTTTGTTGTAGGGTCATTCTGCTGATCATGGAGTTGTTAGGTCTTGTGCATCACAGATTTGTTAATGACCTCGGATTATATTAGATTATGCCTGTTAGCCGCCGCTTGGGCACTCATGAAAATCTCGTGAAACACTCACCCTTCCTCTTTATTTTTATGTTTGGTTAACTTTTTGTGCTCTCTCTCTCTCTCTCTCTCTCTCTCTCTCTCTTTATCTATCCAGAAACACCCATCCTTCCTCTTTATTTTTTTGTTTGTTTAACTTGTTCTCTCTCTCTCTTCCTTTAAATAAGTAAATGAACAAACAAGCAAACAAACAAATAAATGAAACCTATGTGCTTAGTCTCATATAACTTACATACAAATTTCAGCTAAATCGATTCACAAACACCAGAGTGACTGTCGAAAATAGTTCACTATGATTACAACTTGCAGCGCTTTGAGCTCACGATCAAGAGATTTCATGTTACAGGAAACACATACCAGGAACACATGTAATCTACATATCGGTTCACAAACACCAGAGATATTGCAGAGTTGCTGAAAATTGTGCACAGCCTGCAGCACTTTCCAGAATTCTCCTTTTTGGGGAGGCATGTCAGAGGGTCATTTGTAATCTACATACAAAATTTCAGCCCAATAGGTCAGCAAATACCAGAGATATGAGTGACAGACAGACAAACAGACCAAGTGAAACCTATGTACCCCCCATATTAGAGGGGGTACAATCCAATAACTTCTGTGTAATCTATCCTAAAAACGTAAATAAAATGTTGGCAGGCGACGATTTTGGGTGTACTATAGTACATCCCAAATAGTCGCCCCTTATGATAGTGAAATCTTGTCCCAAATCATCGCCGGGGCGACAATTTGGGATGGAATGTCATCTCAAATTGTCCCCGGCAACAATCTGGGATGGGGCGACGATTTTGGGTCTAACATCGTTTGCATACGCTGATTTTTTAGCTGGAAGCTGCGTCTCAGCTTCTTTATGCAATTGGTTGCTTTACCATTCCTTATTGCAATATTCAGCCAATGAAAAAGTCCCCTATTTCCAGTGTTTGGGAGCATAGAAAAACATGGCTTTTGAAGTTAAGATTTTGACAAATTACACAGCTTTCAGCAAGATGCTTTACAACTTCTTTGTCAGTTTTTTTAAAATTAATTTTATTCAATATATAAACATACCTAACAGCTTATCTCTTTCCTCCTTCATCTGGTCCACTTTCGTGACCATTGACTTGTTGAATTTGCATACCCAATTTAATTTATTCGTACAAAGGCTGCACACAAATGACAGGTCTGTTGGTTGAAAGCATGCTGTTCTGTTCAAATGAAGTTTTTATACGCCCGTCTGTAGACGGGACGTATTATGGTACAGCGATGTCTGTACGTCCGTCCGTCTGTCCGTTCGGGGTTTTCTCTTTATAATTTCATTTCCCTTTCACATATCATGCTGAAACTTGCTGTTTAGCTTCCTTGTGGGTCACTCTAGATCATACTGCAATTTTGATCCATTTCAACCTTTTTTCTAGAAGTTTTGCCCCTTTATTTGGAAATGATTATTATATGGAGGGTACATAATTTGTCCGCCCTACTCCTCCCACATTTTTCAAGTGAGAGCCTTCTTATTATGCCCCCTTCAAAGAAGAGGGTCATATTGGTTTGCACCTGGGTGTCGGTCGGTTGGTCTGTCAGTCGGTAGACCACATGTTGTCCGCTCAATATCTTGAGAACCATTCACTTGATGATAATGATAATTCATATGTGGGTTGGTTATGAGTAGAAGAGGACCCCTATTGTTTTTCAGATCCAAAGGTCAAGGGTCAATCTACTCTGGACATAGGAATATAATGTCTGCTCATTATCTTGAGAATCCTTTTTTTGAAAAACATCAAACTTAGCACACTGGTACATCCTAAGGAGTAGATGATCCCTAGTGATTTTGAGGTCATATGGTTAAAGGTCGAGGGTCAAACTGGGCATAGGAATATACTGACCATTCAATGTCTAGAGAACCCTTTGCTTGACAGACATCAAACTTGGTACACCAGTACATCTTCAGAAGAAGATGACCCCTATTGATTTTGAGGTCACATGGTCAAAGGTCAAGGGTCAAACTGGACATAGGAATATACTGTCCATTCAATATCTTGAGAACCCTTTGCTTGACAGACATCACACTTGGTACACTGATACAACTTCAGGAGAAGGTGACCCCTATTGATTTTGAGGTCACATTGTCAAAGGTCAAGAGTCAAACAGGACATTAGAATATACTGTCCGCTCAATGTCATGAGAACCCTTTGCGTGAAAGACATCAAACTTGGTACACTGGTACATCTTCAGGAGAAGATTACCCATATTGATTTTGAGGTCACATGTTTAAAGGTCAAGGGTCAACCTGAACATTGGAATATACTGTCCACTCAATATCTTGAGAACCCTTTGCGTGACAGACATCAAACTTAGTACAGTGGTGTATATTCAGGAGGAGATGATTCCTATTGATTTTGAGGTCACATGGTAAAAGGTCAAACTGGACATAGTAATATACTGTCCACTCAATATCTTGATAACCCTTTTGCTTGACAGACATCAAACTTAGTACACTGGTGCATCTTCAGGAGAAGATGACCCATATTGATTTTGAGGTCAAAAGTCAATTGTTGAACTGGACATAGTAATATATTGTCTCCTATATTTTATGAAATATTTGCTTGATTGACACCAAACTTGGTACTCTGGTACAGCATAAGGAGTAGATGACCCCTATTGATTTTTAGGTCACATGGTCAATTCACTCTTGACATAGGAAGATATTGTCTGCTCAATATTTTGAATTCATGATACTACTATCAATTAAATGATGTGTGTGTATAACCCTTTTCAATTTTGCACCGGGGGGGGGGGGGGGGGGGGGGGGGGGGCATATGTGTTTTACAAACATCTCTTGTTTTGTGGAGTGTTTGTATGGGTATTGAAGATGTGCATGTGAGATGGATTTTGATTTTCTACAATTTTTGAGAAAATCACAGGTTGTTGAACTTAGTCTATTTGGAAATTAATATTCTATGGAGGGTACATAATTTGTCCGCCCAACTCCTCCCAGTTTTCAAGTGAAGACCTTCTTATTTTGTGGAGTGTTTGTATAGGTACTGAATATGTGCATGTGGGATGGAGTTTGATTTTCTACAATTTTTGAGAAAATTACAGGTTGTTGAACTTGGTCCATTTTGAGGAAATCTAGGTTTTTAAGCCAAGACCCTTTGTTCATATGAAAGTTTGTCACAGCCTCATGATGGCTTATGATACCTGAAGCAAAGTTATACAAATTATAACACAAGAAAAACACCCTATGTAAGCATTTCACTGGCGTATTATTTACCGTTTGCGGTACTCTTGTTGACAACATAGCCCTGTAACCCTGATCTTTGCTACTGGCACAACAAAACACACACTTTCATGGGCACCGCCATTACTGCTGACGCTTAAGAGTTTTGGGAATATTTACGGAGATTCCCATTAGTCCTTGATAGGTCATTTAAGGTCATGCATTTTAATAAGTAATGCAAAAATATCAGTGTTGTGTTCCAAGGGAGGTAAAAGAAGTGTGAATGACCATGGGTTTCCGACGATGGTACTTGTATAATACCACAGTTTCATGATGCGTCAGAGTTACATGGTAAGGTGCAAAACAATGTTTACATGCGGGATTGGGACAAATACCCATCACTGCATAAGTGAATGTGCTCAGTAAGATTTTCATAAGCAGTTTTATCACCCAAATTCAACCGATACCCACACTAAGTAATTAATAAGTATTCAGGGAGTAATTGAAATACACAGAATTCTTATCATATCATGCTATTACATACAACTGTATTTAGGATATTACTTGCAAATATGACATTGTTTTCTATGTTTCCACTGTGGTAAAACATTTCTTTCGATAGTATTTTGTATTTCCTACATTTGTATCATGGCTGTGGTGTTTTTCTTTTAATAAAAAGTGCACAATAACTGGAGATACACCAGTGGGCGGAACCATCATTTGCATATTTTTTAAAACTGTGCTGTGTAAATAAATTATTGACAATTTCAACACATGGTGAAGTTCAAATTCTAGGCTTGCGGCCGTGTCGATATCCATTTTATCATCTCCTAGTTTAATTTCATGAAATGTGTGATCCTCACATCCTCATCATTGAATAAAAACTGTAAACCTAAATCGTGTAAATCGCCAATGATCATAGTTGAGGTGGTCTGATTAGACACATTTTGCACATCCGCTCTCACCAACTATCGGGCGATAAGTGCGCGATGAGCATGCATAGCGGGAAGAGGAAAATACCCAAGCGATCACCTGACAAAAACTTTACTTTATATTGAGGTAATTTAAAAAATCAGGCAATAACCAATGGTCACATGACAGATATTATATTTCTAATTGGTCATGATGCAATTAAGTGATTGAATATTTATTTCGGTGTATCTTGATTTATTTGGACGCAAGGCAATTCATATGGTTGCATCATTGTCTTTCAAGATTGTACTAGAAAATTGATTCGCATTAGAAATGCACTGTTCTGGTTAGACACTTTCTATGCATTTGGATTATTGCATGGGAACTAGGATTTTGGAATTCACTTCGCACTCGTCACCGCCCTTCGTCCAAATAAATCAAGATACACCGAAATAAATATACAATAACTATTACTTACATATTTACATAGAAGCCGCTTTTAATAGATTTTATCGTCTTCCTCACTGACTGTAGGTCAACTCTGTCCCACTTAGGCATTCAAAGTTCCACTAAACGCAACTCCTATACAGAAGAGCTCTTATCTTGAAACTAACGTGTTGTCAGAGACATTAGATAGTATGGATGATTTGCTCAGTTTAGTATACAAATCTTTTAAAAAAGAGGTATATTGAGGTAGCTTGTATACAAGTTGTTATGGGTCAGAATTACCCTTGATAATACAGCTGCAGAATTTACTAATAAAGGCAATCAAACAATTGATAAGATTTATTTACAATTGACAATTGAAAGAAAATTGTAACAATAGCAAAATACTAACCTATGGTAGTTGATCAATAAATATCAAAATCTGTGCCGAACTGAATCTACACA
>NC_079168.1:61736803-61754303 GCF_947568905.1 Ostrea edulis | reverse complement strand
AAAATGGGTCTTTGGGCCTCATGGCTCGCCTGTAGAGTCGATTTTTGTCAATATCAGTCGATTTCAAAAACTTGTAACTGGTAAATATTTTGTAAGGACATATTGAACAAAAGTTGTTCAGTTTATCGAGATCTATCGATTGATATCAAGAAATAGGCCTATGGTCCTAATGGCTCGCCTGTAGAGTCGATTTTTTGTCGATATCGGTCGATCTCAATAACTTTTTACAGGTAAATATTTTGTAAAGACATATAGAACTAAAGTTGTTGAGTCTATAGAGGGCTAACAAATGACATCAAGAAATAGGCCCGCGGGCCTTATGGCTCGCCTGGAGAGTCGAATTTCAAACGAATTTCACCTCAACTTTGCTTCAGAAGTTTATGATATGAAAAATTGATTATATCTAAAGTGTCTTAAAGTCGGAAACTAAATTGGGACTCATTTGTCTTCTTTTTTTTTTAACTCCGAGTGCATCAACAAATCGGACGGAAGACCTACTCGTTGCTCGCAACGAGATCGTGTCTAGTTATTATTATTATTATTTTCCTTGGTAGTACACGCGTTTTTCTCAGCCATTTCTCGATCGATTTTCACGAAATTTTCAGGAAAGATGTCTTTTGGTGACGAGACTTTGCTTGCAAAATTTCGTGCTTGACGTCACTTCCGGTCAGGAGTTATCTCTCTTTTAGTGACTTTTTGAAGGGCCTTGTTGTCCACACATCTCCTCCGTTAGTTTTGAAGCTAGAGTCTTGAAATTTCTACACAAGATAGAGTAAACATTTTAGAAGATTTGTGGGGGATTCGATTTGACCGGAGGCGATTTGCCTAAACGCTCGCCTGGACCTGAAAAAATGGATGCCAAAATTTTTCGCCGATTTCGGCGATTTTTGACCTTTGATCTCCAATATCTTTTTTCTTGCAAATATTTTGTTAAGACATGTAGAACAAAAGTTGTGCACATTTACGAGATCTTTTCGAAAATATCAAGATTTAGGGGCTAGCCCCTTCAATTAGGGATCTAGAAGGGCTCAAAGTCTAGATCAAATATCTCAAAAATCGTTAATATTTTGGTATAAGTCAAAGAACAAAAAATGTTCATCTCAACAATCCAAATCTATTCATATAAAAATTGAGGTCATATGTTACGTAATAAGGGATTTTAAGGGCCAAAACCATAAATTTTTTACCCCTTGTATCTCGAAAACGACAAATATTTTGAAAAGCAATACAGAACAAAAGTTGTTCAGAATGATGATTTGAACAATATGCATATTTCGTTTTTACCCTATGTGGCCCCGTTAGGGAGCTACAGTTTGGCCCCTAAAAATTACTTCTAGTAATAACTCGAGAACGGTAAAGAATTTCTAAATACTTGTTGAACAAAAAATGTTTGAAATGTCATGACCTTTCTTACGATATCAAGCAAAAGGGGCTGACCCTTTAAATTAGGGGCCCAGAAGGGTCCAAAGGTTTATGAGAATATCTCAGAAACTATTCATATTTTGTAATAAGTCATTGAAGAAGCGGAAATGTTCATCTAAACGAGCTTGTTCTTATCAAATCAAAAAGTAGGTCATATGTTACGTAATAAGGGATTTTAAGGGCCAAAATCATAAATAATTGACGCCTCATATCTTGAAAACGACAAATATTTTGAAAAGCATTATTGAACAAAAGTTGTTCAGAATGATAATCTAAACAATATGTACATTTCGTTTTTTCCCTATGTGGCCCCGTTAGGGAGCTACAGTTTGGCCCCTAAATATTTCTTGTAGAGATAACTGGAGAACGGTAAAGAATTTCTAAATACTTGTTGAGCAAAAAATGTTTAAAATGACAAGGCCTTTCTTACGATATCAAGCAAAACGGGCTGGCCCTTTAAATTAGGGGTTCAGAAGGGTCCAAATGTTTTTGAGAATATCTCAAAAACTATTAATATTTTATAATAAGTTGTAGAAGCGGAAATGTTCATCTCAACGAGCTTGATCTTATCAAATCAAAAAGTAGGTCATATGTTACGTAATTAGAGATTTTAAGGGCCAAAATCGTAAATATTTGACGCCTCATATCTTTAAAACGACATATTTTTTGAAAAGCATTATTGAACAAAAGTTGTTCAATGTGTCATAACCTATCGATCAATATCAAAAAATGGGTCTGTGGGCCTCATGGCTCGCCTGTAGAGTCGATTTTTGTCAATATCAGTCGATTTCAAAAACTTGTAACTGGTAAATATTTTGTAAGGACATATTGAACAAAAGTTGTTCAGTTTATCGAGATCTATCGATTGATATCAAGAAATAGGCCTATGGTCCTAATGGCTCGCCTGTAGAGTCGATTTTTTGTCGATATCGGTCGATCTCAATAACTTTTTACAGGTAAATATTTTGTAAAGACATATAGAACTAAAGTTGTTGAGTCTATAGAGGGCTAACAAATGACATCAAGAAATAGGCCCGCGGGCCTTATGGCTCGCCTGGAGAGTCGAATTTCAAACGAATTTCACCGCAACTTTGCTTCAGAAGCTTATGATATGAAAAATTGATTATATCTAAAGTGTCTTAAAGTCGGAAACTAAATTGGGACTCATTTGTCTTTTTTTTTTTTTTTTAACTCCGAGTGCATCAACAAATTGGACGGAAGACCTACTCGTTGCTCGCAACGAGATCGTTTCTAGTTAAGGTCTTCCGTTGGAAACTTCTAGTGATTCTACTGTTTATTATTATTATTATTTTTTTTTTTTTTTTTTTCCCTTTCGTCTCCGAGACCGCTGGATGGATTTTCCTAAAACTTTCACAGGTTATAGACAACGATGGTACCTCGAGGCATTTTTTTCATTTTTTCAAAATTCACTTCCGTTCGTCAGATACGTCCGATTTTCCGGTTTTTGAAAGAAACTTTGTCCGGGGGTAAACTTGAAAACCACTAAAGATAATCGAATGAAACTTTCAGGGATGATAGATCTATTTTCTCTATGGTGCATGCACGTATTATTTTTTGTCGCCGTCACTTCCGGTCGTCACCGAAAGTGATTAAATAAATCATCAATTTCAAACTTTTTTCTTTCAAATTGAAACCTACTTTGGTTTATTATATCTCGTTCTAATTCTCAAAAAATGTTGACCCCACCGGAAGTTGAATCTTCAACTTCCGGTTATATCAAAGAAAGCCCACTCATTCTCTCATTTTTCAGTGCCATAAATCTCGGTCATGAAACTAGTTAATGAGTTGAGTTTTACATATATTATAGTCACTATAAATGTCTAGAGTAACGTCAAATATTTTTGTAGAATTCACTTCCGGTCGGCAAATACGGCTTATGAGCTGTTTTCGTTGTCTAGCGTTTTTCTCAGAAACAGTAAAAGATAGAGTCACCAAATTTTCAGAGTGAATAGATCTCACTTTGTAGGCGTGCAGGAGGGGGTTAAGAATGTCGGCCGTCACTTCCGGTTGTCACCGGAAGTGATTAATGAATCATAAATTTCAAACTTTTTTCTTTCAAATTGAAACCTATATCGGTTTTCTAGGTCTCATTCTAATTCTCAAAAAATGTTGACCCCACCGGAAGTTGAATTTCCAACTTCCGGTTATATCAAAGAAAGACTATTCATTCTCTCATTTTTCAGTGCCATAAATCTCGGTCATGAAACAAGTTAATGATTTGAATTTTACATATGTTATAGATACTATAAATGTCTAGAGAATATTTAAATATTTTTGTAAAATTCATTTCCGGTCGTGAGATATGGGGTGGACATATTCAAACCTTGTCTTTTCACTTTCTCAATAATGAAGATAGATAGACGCTTGAAACTTCTAGAGTTGATCAACTAACATTAGTCCAATGTACACATACATTCAATTTTTTCATCCGTCACTTCCGGTCTCTACCGGAAGTATTTGAAAAAATGTCGATTTTCCAATTTCTTCGAGTCTGGATATATTTTCTTGATATTTTCAGGAATAATGTCTGATGAAATGACCTTGCTATAATTATTTTTGTTTTTAAAAATTCGCTTCCGGTCGGAAAATATGGCCGATTTTCTGTTTCTCAAAAGGAATTTTGTCCAGCATTTTACTTCGAAAAGGTAAAATATAGGTTCATCAAATATTCAGGGATGATCAATCTCCGTTTGTAAGAGTGCAGTAGGGGGTTGAACATGTCAACCCTCACTTCCTGTCGTCACCGGAAGTGAGGGAAAGAATCGCAAATTTCAAACTTTTTCCTTTAAATTGAAACCTATACTAGTTTATTAACTCTCTTTCAAAGTGTCAAAAGAATATTGACTCTGTCGGTAGTCAAAACGACTACTTCCGGTTTCTTGATAAAATGACTTTTTACTTTTCGTCTCTTTGTCCCCATAAATCTCGCTTATATTTGAAGTCTTTCATATGATTTTCACATGTCTTAATAAAAGTATCAACTTCTAAAGTTTTGATAATTTTGTTTTTCAAAATTGACTTCCGGTCGGTAGTAACCTACTACTTTTTCTTTCTTTAGTCTACTTCTTTTTGTTGAGAACTCTTTCAGACAGAGAGGTGAAATTTTCAGGGAATATAGACAGTAAAGAGTCGCTGTCATTTATAGCAAAACGCATCTGAATAGTACTTCCGGTCGTCTCCGGAAGTTACGAGAAAGGAGTAAAAAATTCGATAATACATTTCTCATACATTGTGAAGGCACATTTTCTGATACATTTAAATGGTTTTCGTAGGAATAGAAAGCTCTTTACCGGAAGTGGTCTAACGGAAGACCTACTCATTACTAGTAATGAGTGTCTAGTTATTATTATTATTATTATTATTATTATTTTTTCCCTTTCGTCTCCGAGACCATTGGATGGATTTTCCTGAAACTTTCACAGGTTATAGGGAACAATGGTACCTCGAGGCATTTTTTTCATTTTTTCAAAATTCACTTCCATTCGTCAGATACGTCCGATTTTCCGGTTTTTGAAAGAAACTTTGTCCGGGGGTAAACTTGAAAACCACTAAAGATAATCGAATGAAACTTTCAGGGATGATAGATCTATTTTCTCTATGGTGCATGCACGTAATATTTTTTGTCGCCGTCACTTCCGGTCGTCACCGGAAGTGATCAAATAAATCATCAATTTCAAACTTTTTTCTTTCAAATTGAAACCTACTTTGGTTTACTATATCTCGTTCTAATTCTCAAAAAATGTTGACCCCACTGGAAGTTGAATCTCCAACTTCCGGTTATATCAAAGAAAGACTATTCATTCTCTCATTTTTCAGTGCCATAAATCTCCGTCATGAAACTAGTTAATGAGTTGAGTTTTACATATATTATAGTCACTATAAATGTCTAGAGTAACGTCAAATATTTTTGTAGAATTCACTTCCGGTCGGCAAATACGGCTTATGAGCTGTTTTCGTTGTCAATCGTTTTTCTCAGAAACGGTAAAAGATAGAGTCACCAAAATTTCAGAGTTAAAAGATCTCACTTTGTAGGGGTGCAGTAGGGGGTTAAGAATGTCGTCCGTCACTTCCGGTCGTCACCGATTAATAAATCATAAATTTCAAACTTTTTTCTTTCAAATTGAAACCTATATCGGTTTATTAGGTCTCATTCTAATTCTCAAAAACTATTGACCCCACCGGAAGTTGAATCTCCAACTTCCGGTTATATGAAAGAAAAACTATTCATTCTCTCATTTTTCAGTGCCATAAATCTCGGTCATAAAACAAGTTAATGATTTGAATTTTACATATGTTATAGACATTATAAATGTCTAGTGTAAATTTAAATATTTTTGTAAAACTAACTTCCGGTCGTGAGATATGGGGTGGACATATTCAAACCTTGATTTTTCAGTTTCTCAATAATGAATATAGATAGACGCTTGAAACTTGTAGAGTTGATCAACTAACATTAGTCCATTGTACACATACATTCAATTTTTTCGTCCGTCACTTCCGCTCTATACCGGAAGTATTTGAAAAATGTTGATTTTCCGATTTCTTCGAGTGATTTCTCAGAGATGGTGGATAGATTTTCTTGAAATTTTCAGGAATAATGTCTTATGAAAGGACCTTCCTATAACTATTTTTGTTTTTACAAAATTCACTTCCGGTCGGAAAATATGGGCAATTTTCTGTTTCTCAAAAGGAATTTTGTCCAGCATTTTTCTTGGAAAAGGTAAAATATAGGTTCATCAATTATTCAGGAATTATAAATCTCCGTTTGCAGTCGTGCAGTAGAGGGTTGAACATGTCGACCGTCACTTCCTGTCGTCACCGGAAGTGATTGAAAGAATCGCAAATTTCAAACTTTTTCTTGTAAATTGAAACCTATACTAGTTTATTAAGTCTCTTTGAAAGTGTCAAAAGAATATTGACTCCGTTGGTAGTCAAAACAACTACTTCCGGTTTCTTGATAAAATACATTTTTACTTTTCATCTCTTTGTCACCATAAATCTCGCGTATATTTGAAGTCTTTCATATGATTTTCACATGTCATAATAAAAGTATCAACTTCTAGAGTTTGGATCATTTTGTTTTTCAATATTGACTTCCGGTCGGTAGTAACCTACTACTTTTTCTTTCTTTAGTCTACTTCTTTTTGTTGAGAACTCTTTCAGATAGAGACGTGAAATTTTCAGGGAATATAGACAGTAAAGAGTCGCTGTCATGTATAGGAAAACGCATCATAAAAGTACTTCCGGTCATCACCGGAAGTTACGAGAAATGAGTAAAACATTCGATAATACATTTCTCATTCATTGTTAAGGCACATTTTCTGATATATTTAAATGGTTTTCGTAGGAACAGAAAGCTCTTTACCGGAAGTGATCTAACGGAAGACCTACTCATTACTAGTAATGAGTTTCTAGTTATTATTATTATGTTCCCCAAACAAAGTTTGGGAACATATTGTTTTTACTCTGTTTCTTATTATGTTCCCCAAACAAAGTTTGGGAACATATTGTTTTTACTCTGTTTCTTATTATTATTATTATTATGTTCCCCAAACAAAGTTTGGGAACATATTGTTTTTACTCTGTTTCTTATTATTATTAGGGTCTTCCGTCTTCAGCGGAAGAACCTTCTATTATTCTATTGTTGATTTTTCACTTTTCTTATTATTATTATTATTATTTTTATTCTTTTTTTTTTTCCTTACCGATTTTGTGCAGAGGATTTCTCAGAGATGGCTTGATCGATTTACTTCAAATTTTCAGGGTTGATGCATTGCTATCTGAAGTTTATATCTTTTCTTGGATTTTTGAAAATTCACTTCCGGTTGGAAGTTATCTCTCTTTTATCGATTTTCAGATGACCATTTTGTCCAGACAACATCTCAAAAACGATAAAAGCCAGAGTGCTGAAATTTTCAGTGATGTTAGACGACATGTTGTAGTTGTGCACATCGGTTATAAAAATTTCCGGAAGTGCCTAGTATGGAAGCTCGGTAGGGGTCGAAAATGGAGTTTTAAAAAGTGTCCCATTTTTCTCCACGTTTTAAATCAGAACTTTTTACTCGTAAATATTTTGCTTAGACATATATAACAAAAGTTGTACAGTTTATTGAGAGCTTTCGTGCCATATCAAGAAATGGGCCCATAGGACTCATGGCTCGCCTGAACCATTGAATTTCTGTTACAATGATTAACTTTTTTCTTACGAAACTTTTGATAAGACATGTAGAATAAAAGTTGCTCAGTTTTGCAAGATCTATCTAATGATATCAAAAAATAGGCCTCAGGGCATCATGGCTCGCCTGAACAGTCGAATTTGTATCACAATTAATAACATTAATAACTTTTTTCTCGAGAAACTTTTTACAAGACATGTAGAACAAAAGTTGTTCAGTTTTGCAAGCCTTAACTAACGATGTTAATAAATAGGCCTGCAGGTCTCATGGCTCACCTGAACAGTTGGATTATTGTTGCAATCTATAACATTTTTGTCAAGAAACTTTTAATAAGACATCTAGAACAAGTGTTCAGTTTCGCAAGCCTTAACTAACGATGTTAATAAATAGGCCTGCAGGTCTCATGGCTCACCTGAACAGTTGGATTATTGTTGCAATCTATAACATTTTTGTCAAGAAACTTTTAATAAGGCATCTTGAACAAAAGTTGTTCAGTTTTGCAAGATCTTTCGAACAACATCATGAAAAAGGCGAACGGGCCTCATGGCTTGCCTGAACAGTTTGATTAGTGTCACAATCAATAACTTTTTTCTCGAAAAACTTTTGATAAGACATGTAGAACAAAAGTTGTTCAGTTTTGCAAGATTTTTCAAACGATATCAAGAAAAAGGCCCACGGGCCTTATGACTCACCTTAACAGTCTGATAAATGTCGCAATCAATAACTTTTTTCTCAAGAAAATTTTAATAGGACATTTACAACAAAATTTGTTCAGTTTTACGAGATATATCTAGAATGATATTTTAAAAAATAGGCCTCCGGGCGACATGACTCGCCTGATCAGTCTCGAATTTGTATTGCAGTAAATAACATTATTAACTTTTTTGTCCAAAAAAAGACTGACCCCTTTAATTAGTAGCCGAGAGCGGCAGAGATTCTTTAATTTATAGCACTTAAATGATCAATATTTGTAAAACATTACCGAAGCTAAATTGTACGTCTAGACAATATATTTGTATCATTATTGATGAACGAAAATCTCGGTCAAATTCTTATCTCATCACATCTAAAATTGGACGGAAGACCCACTCGTTGCTCGCAACGAGATCGCATCTAGTTATTATTATTATTATTATTCTTTTTCTCCGGTACTTTTTTGTCCGGTAGTGTTCTCAGAAACTACAAAAGGGATCAATATGAAACTTTCCAGGATGATAGTATAGCGTTTGTAGATGTGCATAGTGATAGTCATTTTGTCTGCACGTGCATGCACAAAAAATGGAAAATCAGAATATTGAAGGAAGCGATATAAAACCGAAATAGGATGATAGTATATCATTTGTACATATGGAAAATAATAGTTATTTTGTCAGCACGCGCACGCATGCGCGTGCACGCGCATTACAAAATTTGTACACTAACTTTGGAATCAGTCTAACTTTTTTGTTGTTCATTGAAATGGCTTGAAATTCATATCATAGGTAGATATTAAGACCCTTAACTGATTTGCATGGTCAAAATTACCAATTTGCACGCACATGCACGTGTGCTTCATTTTGATTGGATAATACTAAAACGTTTGTAACTATCTTATCTATGAAGCGAATGAGATGATATTCACAGCATACGTAGACAATATGTGTATCTATATATTGGTGTAGCAAAAAAATGCCCACGCGCATGCGCGTGCAACGTTTTTTAAATGTTCAATTTTTAAAGGACGATAACGTTTTTGTTTTTCGTCAAATTCTATTGATAGTAATGGTTTAGATGTGTCTTGGTACTCCTTACAAATTGCTGTGGTTAGAATTACTGCTCAGCACGTGCATGCACGTGTGCTGAATTCTGATTGGACGATTTTAAAATCGCTATAACTTCCTTATATTTGGTGGAAACGTTATGAAATTCACACTGTGGGTATATGATACACATGCCTGTTGAACGACATCAACAAAAATTTGGATTCATACACGCGTGCGCGTGTATGCGCGTGCAACGCTTTCTTTCATTTTTTGGTACTGAAATGACCATATTGAACTTACTACATGTAATTAAAGGCTAAAATAAAATGATTTTTTGCTATAGATTCACAAGGACATCACTTTTTAATTGGGGGAGGTTTGGGGAACATCTGTAACGGTCCCCGTTACAATTAGAACTAGTTATTATTCTTTTTCTCCGGTACTTTTTTGTCCGGTAGTGTTCTCAGAAACTACAAAAGGGATCGATATGAAACTTTCCAGGATGATAGTATAGCGTTTGTAGATGTGCATGGTGATAGTCATTTTGTCTGCACATGCATGCACGAGCGCGCACGTGCACTGCAATTTTGGTACAAAAATTGGAAAATCAGAATATTAAAGGGATCGATATGAAACCTAAATAGGATGGTAGTATATCATTTGTAGATATGAAAAATGATAAAAATTTTGTCTGCACGCGCACGCATGCGCGTGCACATGCATTACAAAATTTGTACACTAACTTTGGAATCAGTCTAACTTTTTTGTTGTTCATTGAAATGGCTTGATATTCATATCATAGGTAAATATTGAGACCCTTAACTGATTTGCATGGTCAAAATTACCAATTTGCACGCGCATGCACGTGTGCTTCATTTTGATTGGATAGTACTAAAACGTTTGTAACTATCTTATTTATGAAGCGAATGAGATGATATTTACAGCATACGTAGACAATATGTGTATCTATATATTGGTGTAGCAAAAAATGCCAACGCACACGCGCATGCGCGTGCGACGTTTTTCAAATGTTCGATTTTTAAAGGACGATAACGTTTTTGTTTTTCATCAAATTCTATTGATATTAGGGTTTTAAATGTGTCTTGGTACTCCTTACAAATTGCTGTGGTTAGAATTACTGCTCAGCACGTGCATGCACGTGTGCTGAATTCTGATTGGACGATTTTAAAATCGCTATAACTTCCTTATATTTGGTGGAAACGTTATGAGATTCATACTGTGGGTATATGATACAAATGCCTGTTGAACGACATGAACAAAAATTCGGAATCATACACGCATGCGCGTGTATGCACGTGCAACGTTTTCTTTCATTTCTTGGTACTGAAATGAACATATTAAAAGTACTACAGTATTAAAGTATTAAAGGCTAAAATAAAATGATTTTTTGCTATAGATTCACAAGGATATCATATTTTATTTGGGGGAGGTTTGGGGAACATATGTAACGGTCCCCGTTATAATTAGAACTAGTTATTAGGGTCTTCCGTCTTCAGCGGAAGAACCTTCTATTATTCTATTGTTGATTTTTCACTTTTCCTATTATTAAGGTCTTCCGTCTCCTGCGGAAGACCTTACTATTATTGTTCGCGTTCTTCTTCTTCATTATTATTATTATTATTATTATTATTATTTTCCTTGGTAGTACACGCGTTTTACTCAGCCATTTCTCGATCGATTTTCACGAAATTTTCAGGAAAGATGTCTTTTGGTGACGAGACTTTGCTTGCAAAATTTCGTGCTTGACGTCACTTCCGGTCAGGAGTTATCTCTCTTTTAGTGACTTTTTGAAGGGCCTTGTTGTCCACACATCTCCTCCGTTAGTTTTGAAGCTAGAGTCTTGAAATTTCTACACAAGATAGAGTAAACATTTTAGAAGATTTGTGGGGGATTCGATTTTACCGGAGGCGATTTGCCTAAACGCTCGCCTGGACCTGAAAAAATGGATGCCAAAATTTTTCGCCCATTTCGGCGATTTTTGACATTTGATCTCCAATATCTTTTTTCTTGCAAATATTTTGTTAAGACATGTAGAACAAAAGTTGTGCACATTTACGAGATCTTTTCGAAAATATCAAGATTTAGGGGCTAGCCCCTCAAATTAGGGATCTAGAAGGGCTCAAAGTCTAGATCAAATATCTCAAAAATCGTTAATATTTTGGTATAAGTCAAAGAACAAAAAATGTTCATCTCAACAATCCAAATCTATTCATATAAAAATATAGGTCATATGTTACGTAATAAGGGATTTTAAGGGCCAAAACCATAAATTTTTTACCCCTTGTATCTCGAAAACGACAAATATTTTGAAAAGCAATAAAGAACAAAAGTTGTTCAGAATGATGATCTAAACAATATGTACATTTCGTTTTTTCCCTATGTGGCCCCGTTAGGGAGCTACAGTTTGGCCCCTAAAAATTACTTCTAGAAGTAACTCGAGAACAGTAGAGAATTTCTAAATACTTGTTGAACAAAAAATGTTTGAAATGTCATGACCTTTCTTACGATATCAAGCAAAAGGGGCTGACCCTTTAAATTAGGGGCCCAGAAGGGTCCAAAGGTTTATGAGAATATCTTAGAAACTATTAATATTTTGTAATAAGTCATTGAAGCGGAAATGTTCATCTAAACGAGCTTGTTCTTATCAAATCAAAAAGTAGGTCATATGTTACGTAATAAGGGATTTTAAGGGCCAAAATCATAAATAATTGACGCCTCATATCTTGAAAACGACAAATATTTTGAAAAGCATTATTGAACAAAAGTTGTTCAGAATGATAATCTAAACAATATGTACATTTCGTTTTTTTCCCTATGTGGCCCCGTTAGGGAGCTACAGTTTGGCCCTTAAATATTTCTTGTAGAGATAACTGGAGAACGGTAAAGAATTTCTAAATACTTGTTGAGCAAAAAATGTTTCAAATGACAAGGCCTTTCTTACGATATCAAGCAAAACGGGCTGGCCCTTTAAATTAGGGGTTCAGAAGGGTCCAAATGTTTTTGAGAATATCTCAGAAACTATTAATATTTTATAATAAGTTGTAGAAGCGGAAATGTTCATCTCAACGAGCTTGATCTTATCAAATCAAAAAGTAGGTCATATGTTACGTAATTAGAGATTTTAAGGGCCAAAATCGTAAATATTTGACGCCTCATATCTTGAAAACGACATATTTTTTGAAAAGCATTATTGAACAAAAGTTGTTCAATGTGTCATAACCTATCGATCAATATCAAAAAATGGGTCTGTGGGCCTCATGGCTCGCCTGTAGAGTCGATTTTTGTCAATATCAGTCGATTTCAAACACTTGTAACTGGTAAATATTTTGTAAGGACATATTGAACAAAAGTTGTTCAGTTTATCGAGATCTATCGATTGATATCAAGAAATAGGCCTATGGTCCTAATGGCTCGCCTGTAGAGTCGATTTTTTGTCGATATCGGTCGATCTCAATAACTTTTTCAGGTAAATATTTTGTAAAGACATATAGAACTAAAGTTGTTGAGTCTATAGAGAGCTAACAAATGACATCAAGAAATAGGCCCGCGGGCCTTATGGCTCGCCTGGAGAGTCGAATTTCAAACGAATTTCACCGCAACTTTGCTTCAGAAGCTTATGATATGAAAAATTGATTATATCTAAAGTGTCTTAAAGTCGGAAACTAAATTGGGACTCATTTGTCTTTTTTTTTTTTTTTAACTCCGAGTGCATCAACAAATCGGACGGAAGACCTACTCGTTGCTCGCAACGAGATCGTGTCTAGTTATTATTATTATTTTTATTCTTTTTTTTTTTCCTTACCGATTTTGTGCAGAGGATTTCTCAGAGATGGCTTGATCGATTTGCTTCAAATTTTTAGGGTTGATGCATTGCTATCTGAAGTTTATATCTTTTTTTGGATTTTCGAAAATTCACTTCCGGTTGGAAGTTATCCCCCTTTTAACGATTTTCAGATGACCATTTTGTCCGGACAAAAACTCAAAAACGACAAAAGCTAGAATGCTGAAATTTTCAGTGATGTTAGACGACATGTTGTAGTTGTGCACATCAGTTTTCAAAATTTCCGGAAGTGCCTAGTATGGAAGCTCGGTAGGGGTCGAAAATGGAGTTTAAAAAAGTGCCCAATTTTTTTCCACGTTTTAAATCAGAACTTTTTATTCGTAAATATTTTGTTTAGACATATATAACAAAAGTTGTACAGTTTATTGAGATCTTTCGTGTCATATCAAGAAATGCGCCCATGGGCCTAATGGCTCGCCTGAACCATTGAATTTCTGTTACAATGATTAACTTTTTTCTCACGAAACTTTTGATAAGACATGTAGAATGAAAGTTGTTGAGTTTTGGAAGATCTATCTAATGATGTCAAAAAATAGGCCTCCGGGCGTCATGGCTCGCCTGAACAGTCGAATTTGTATCACAATCAATAACATTAATAACTTTTTTCTCGAGAAACTTTTGACAAGACATGTAAAACGAAAGTTGTTCAGTTTCGCAAGCGTTAACTAACGATGTTAAGAAATAGGCCTCTGGGTCTCATGGCTCACCTGAATAATTGGGTTATTGTTGCAATCTATTACATTTTTGTCAAGAAACTTTTAATAAGACATCTAGAACAAAAGTTGTTCAGTTTTGCAAGATCTTTCGAACAACATGATCAAAAAGGCGAACGGGCCTCATGGCTCGCCTGAACAGTTTGATTAGTGTCATAATTACTAACTTTTTTCTCGAGAATCTTTTGATTAGACATGTAGAACAAAAGTTGTTCAGTTTTGCAAGATCTTTCATACGATATCAAGAAAAAGGCCCACGGGCCTTATGACTCGCCTTCACAGTCTGATAAATGTCGCAATCAATAACTTTTTTCTGAAGAAAATTTTGATAGGACATGTAGAACAAAATTTGTTCAGTTTTGCAAGATATATCTAGAATGATATCAAAAAATAGGCCTTCGGGTGACATGACTCGCCTGGTCAGTCGAATTGTTTTCGCAGTAAATAACATTATTAACTTTTTTCTTGAAAAAAGGCTGACCCCTTTAATTAGTGGCCGAGAGGGGCAGAGAGTCTTTAATTTATAACACTTAAATGATCAATATTTATAAAACATTACCGAAGCTAAATTGTACGTCTAGACAATATATTTGTATCATTATTTATGAACGAAAATCTCAGTGAAATTCTTATCTCATCACATCTAAAATTGGACGGAAGACCCACTCGTTGCTCGCAACGAGATCGCATCTAGTTATTATTATTATTATTCTTTTTCTCCGGTACTTTTTTTGTCCGGTAGTGTTCTCAGAAACTACAAAAGGGATCGATATGAAACTTTCCAGGATGATAGTATAGCGTTTGTAGATGTGCATAGTGATAGTCATTTTGTCTGCACGTGCATGCACGCGCTCACACGTGCATTGCAATTTTGGTACAAAAAATGGAAAATCAGAATATTGAAGGAAGCGATATAAAACCTAAATAGGATGATAGTATATCATTTGTACATATGAAAAATAATATTTATTTTGTCAGCACGTGCACGCATGCGCGTGCACACGCATTACAAAATTTGTACGCTAACTTTGGAATCAGTCTAACTTTTTTGTTGTTCATTGAAATGGCTTGAAATTCATATCATAGGTAGATATTGAGACTCTTAACTGATTTGCATGGTCAAAATTACCAATTTGCACGCGCATGCACGTGCGCTTCATTTTGATTGGATAATACTAAAACGTTTGTAACTATCTTGTTTATGAAGTGAATGAGATGATATTCACAGCATATGTAGACAATATGTGTATCTATATATTGATGTAAGAAAAAAATGCCAACGCGCATGCGCGTGCAACGTTTTTAAATTTTCAATTTTTAAAGGACGATAACGTTTTTGTTTTTCATCAAATTCTATTGATATTAATGGTTTAGATGTGTCTTGTTACTCCTTACAAATTGTTGTGGTTAGAATTACTGCTCAGCACGTGCATGCACGTGTGCTGAATTCTGATTGGACGATTTTAAAATCGCTATAACTTCCTTGTATTTGGTGGAAACGTTATGAAATTCACACTGTGGGTATATGATACACATGCCTGTTGAACGACATCAACAAAAATTCGGAATCATACGCGCGTGTATGCGCGTGCAACGCTTTCTTTCATTTTTTTTGGTACTGAAATGACCATATTGAACGTACTACATGTAATTAAAGGCTAAAATAAAATGATTTTTTCCTATAGATTCACAAGGACATCACTTTTTAATTGGGGGAGGTTTGGGGAACATATGTAACGGTCCCCGTTACAATTAGAACTAGTTATTATTCTTTTTCTCCGGTACTTTTTTGTCCGGTAGTGTTCTCAGAAACTACAAAAGGGATCCATATGAAACTTTCCTGGATGATAGTATAGCGTTTGTAGATGTGCATAGTGATAGTCATTTTGTCTGCACGTGCATGCACGCGCGTGCATGTGCATTGCAATTTTGGTACAAAAAATGGAAAATCAGAATATTGAAGGAAGCGATATAAAACCTAAATAGGATGATAGTATATCATTTGTACATATGAAAAATAATATTTATTTTGTCAGCACGTGCACGCATGCGCGTGCACACGCATTACAAAATTTGTACGCTAACTTTGGAATCAGTCTAACTTTTTTGTTGTTCATTGAAATGGCTTGAAATTCATATCATAGGTAGATATTGAGACCCTTAACTGATTTGCATGGTCAAAATTACCAATTTGCACGCGCATGCACGTGCGCTTCATTTTGATTGGATAATACTAAAACGTTTGTAACTATCTTGTTTATGAAGTGAATGAGATGATATTCACAGCATATGTAGACAATATGTGAATCTATATATTGGTGTAAGAAAAAAATGCCAACGCGCATGCGCGTGCAACGTTTTTAAATTTTCAATTTTTAAAGGACGATAACGTTTTTGTTTTTCTTCAAATTCTATTGATATTAATGGTTTAGATGTGTCTTGTTACTCCTTACAAATTGTTGTGGTTAGAATCACTGCTCAGCACGTGCATGCACGTGTGCTGAATTCTGATTGGACGATTTTAAAATCGCTATAACTTCCTTGTATTTGGTGGAAACGTTATGAAATTCACACTGTGGGTATATGATACACATGCCTGTTGAACGACATCAACAAAAATTCGGAATCATACACGCATGCGCGTGCAACGCTTTCTTTCATTTTTTTTGGTACTGAAATGACCATATTGAACGTATTACATGTAATTAAAGGCTAAAATAAAATGATTTTTTGCTATAGATTCACAAGGACATCACTTTTTAATTGGGGGAGGTTTGGGGAACATATGTAACGGTCCCCGTTACAATTAGAACTAGTTAATCTTTATTTTAAAAGAAAAAAATCCATGACTGAAATCGTCTACCTCATGTGGGTTTTTTTTCCCTTCCAGACTTGTTGATGTATTAACTCTACTTAGCAAGAAAGTCGGCTGTTACAAAGTGTCTCTGGAATGTCTTGACAAAATGGTGCCATTTTATTCCAAGTTTGGATACGTCAAGGAAGAGGGGCAGAATTACATGTGTCGCCGATACATTCCCAAATAGAACAAGGACCAGATGTTGAGATCAGAGGCCAAACTTGGGGGGAAATTTCTACTAAGTCTGTATAGAATCTCTAATAATGTGTTAGATTTTTATGATATGCATGTTTATACATGTATGCTGTGGAATCAGATATATATTACTCTGTGTGTACTTACATCAGCAGCCTAACGGCAGATCAGGAACAATCCTGTCTCTTTGTAATATGCATGCATGTTAATTTGTATTTTGCACTGATCATAAATTAACACACTGTGCCATTTTATGAATCCTGCTAAAATAAGTACACACACAGTATATATACTCATGGTGGTCAATTTTTATGGTTTTATGGGGTTTATTTTATTCTGGTCACAGGGATGTAAATCCATGGATCTGTTCCATTTTGTGATTTTTAAACTAATGTTTCATAACAAGTTTTCTTGGCTATGAAATTGTCTATACTGAGTAACTTTAGAAAGATTGATGCACAATGACAAATCATGTTTTCACAGTAGATGTCTGTGATATTGAATGTATATTT
>NC_079168.1:61704303-61731803 GCF_947568905.1 Ostrea edulis | reverse complement strand
GGCGTTCAACAGGCACAGAAGATGCCGGAATGGTAAGGAACTTGCAGGCCATAGCAGAGAGGATTGGGGAGTTTTGCTGTCCAAAATTGAAGTGGGTCGCTTTCCATGGCAAGACAGGGTTGGGATAGATATCTGTTGACCTCAATGCTGCTGTCAGTTGATTTACTAGAGGAAGGCTCACCAGTTGTTGTCATGAAACCAAAGAAGTCCTCTGACTCGTCTGTCTTTGCTATCTTAGCTGGTGGTGGTGAAACTACTTGTACGGGAAACTATTTGTACAATCCATTTGGACTAATTTTTGCATCTTTTCAAAATTTTAACAAAGTGAGTGACAGTGTGCCTTTATTAAGCTGGTGGTGGTGAAACTACTTGTACGGAAAACTATTTGTACAATCCATTTGGACTCATTTTTGCATCTTTTCAAAATTTTAACAAAGTGAGTGACAGTGTGCCTTTATTAGACATAGCTTTGGAAATTCATTAAATGAATATATTTCCTACGTCAAATGAATAACCAAACAAAAATGATACAATATCTAATACAATATCTGAAACAACAAGTTACATAGATGAACTGGGGTCTTGTGGACTGACTCTTGACTCAATTAAGAATTTTGAAAATCTCAACCAAGACCTAGCTGTTATTTGTCTCATAATTAAAACCCACATATTATAAATATTCCAGGTGACATGTCACACTCTAGGGAACTTAGATAATAGCACCCAGTTTTCAGTGCACAAGTTGTTTGTTTAGTATCTGTCAATTAGTAGAAATTCACCTGTAGAGATCAAGTGTATCTAAACTGAATTCCAAGAAAGACAACCATGAGGTTTCTATTTCTTTTTCATTAATATAAATAAAAGGTGTTTAAAACCTTCATCTTCCGATAGCCATTTTTGTTGTTGTTTTTGTTTTGTGGTTATGAAGGTTGGATTACCCCATCAGGAAATTTAATCAAACATTAAAACTTGATAAAACAACAGTGAAATCTATAGGCTGTTCCAAAAACAAATATGGGGGAGGGGTACATGGCCTGTTTAAAATTAATGAAAGTAATCAAAAAAGTAATCTAAAAATAATCATGATTACAGGGTAAAATTAATGTAATCGATTACAATTACATGTAATCTAAAAAGTACACGATTACAGATTACATTCGATTACATGAAAAACTGTAATCAATTACAGCAGATTACGATTACAGAATTACGATTACCCCATCTCTGATATATAGATAAGTTTATTCCAAATTTGGGCCCAGGGGGCATAACAGTAAGACAGCTTATAAAGAAGGAAATTTCAAAAAAGTTTACAACATTAACTACAGATTACATGTGGATGTAGCATGTGGGGGAAACGAGTACATACATACATGAATTGCAAATCAGGTGTATATACACAAGTAAATGGACAATATCATACCAACATGTGAATAATAAACTATAAATTTTTTTGCAGTTGTAAAGCATCACTTCTTTTTCTAAAAGTTTTAGCTAAATATTCACTCAATTTGACAATTACTGGTTTGTCTTCATTAATCATCAACCAAGTAAATTTGTCCTTATTTGTTAAATAGATAAAAGAAATTGTTGAGCTGGACTCATTCATTGTATTACATTTGGCTGTTTATTTTCTTTTAAAGCTTCCACTAATTCAGGTACTCCACTAAATTCTAGCTGATACTTCAGTGAAGTACTCAGTACTGGAAAAGCGTGTAACAAATCCTCTTCAAACAGACAACGATCTAAATATCGTACACACCAAATATAAAATGTTCCCAGTATATACCATTGTGATGTAGTACGTGCAAGGATGGGTTCAATAGCAAAACGTGGTAGGTGATTGGTATCCTAGAGGAATAAAGAATAGTCAACTATATGCTTCTTCTCGTCTTAGATACAATGTATGTATCAGCATTATAGACACTTGCGGAATTTTAGAATAATTTAGCCTTCCATTTCTGGTATGGAACATCTCTAATCAACATTCCATTTCAATCGATGAGTAAAAGGATGATATTATGAACTTTTAAGATCTGACTCTCATTGCTTGTTTTGAATATTTTAAGTGTTTGTACAAGTCTTTTAGTTGGCCTCCTGTTTAATTTATGTAAGTAGTTAAACATTTTGGATCTTTTTAATTGAGTTTATTTGTATTCGATTCAGATTTTAAAATGTAATTTAAATGACAACTTTGTTGATGATCTGCAGTAGTTTATTAGTGTATATTACTATACTTTCATGTAAAATAGTCGAACCTGATTGGTCGAGAAGCATTTGAAAAAACATATTGTTACCCTCTGAGAACAGAAAACACCCGGCCCAGGGTGATAGTATCTAGCAACGTGTTTTTGGGTAAATCTACGAGCCGCTTAACAACGGGTGATATTATAAAAAAAATTATCACATGCGTCATATTTATGCGCGTACGGTTTGCCGTAGATTGCTAGACGACGTCGTTTGAGCGTTTGTAATAAACGCGAGTACCCGCATCGAAATACGAAATATCGCATGACAGTGATTGATTAAATGTCAACAGACGTAAGTTTTTCTGCTTTCCAGTTTACATAACATTCAGTATAATAAAACAAATATTGCATGTAGTTGAGGGTAACATTGAAATTTTCAATGTTACCCTCAACTACATGCAATATTTATAATATGTATACGGTGTGACCGTTGGGCCGATCGAAGCATACACGTAACTCCGTGTCCCGAGTGGTAATCATAATTCCGTAAAGTACGGTAGAATATTATTCATTTAAGAATATATATATTGAATGAAATTTCCTTGCGCTAAACCCCCAATAACATCTCAATATTAAAGGAGTTTATATGGGGACAACAGTTTTACACGATCCGCCTATTCATTGAACGCGGAAAATAAAACGCAAGGTGACGTAAATTGTGCATTGTGACGTCATATTTAGCCTCGATTTTTTTCTCATTTCAAAGCAAACAATTATAAACAACAATAATACATTCCGTATGCAATGAAAAAGGCCGTTAAAACTAAGCAAAATTAACCAATAACTTCAAAATGTAAAAAAAAAAGTAACCGTAATTTTATCGTATATTCTTAATCAAAGAAACTCATGAACTCGTTCATCTATTTACTCGTATTACGGTTTTATATGTATTTATTTGCTAAAACCTGTTACAATGGTAATTATACTATTCACTTTGAACAAACTGAGTGTTTAAATTACGAATTGCACGTCAGAGTCTTCTATTATTGGCATTCAAAATAAAACACGAATAACTGTTGAAGCAGGTAATGAAAAAATAAATGGCGGCGCCCATATGGATCACGAAAATTTCAGTGAAGTATATAGAGATTATCTCTTTTTCTTTTGCTGATTTTGACTTTTTTCTTTTACATACGTGTTACCTTTAGAACCTTGCTTCGCGGACGGGCCTTCGGCCCGTCCGAGCTTCGCTCGGTAATATGTATATGGTGTGACCGTTGGACCGAGCGAAGCATGTAATGTCCATTGGAGTGTCCCAAGTGGTAATCATAATTCGGTTAAGTATGGTAGTTATGATTCATTTAAAAATATACATTTTTAATGAAATTTTACTTGCGCTAAAACAATATTAAAGCGGTTTATATGGGGACAACAATTTTACAGGATCCGCCTATTCATTGAACGCGGGAAATAAAACACAAGGCGACGTAAACTGTATATTGTGACGTCACATTTAGCCTCAACCTTTTTTCTCTTTTTCAAAGCAAACAATTATAAACAACAATAAAACATTCCGTATGCAATGAAAAAGGCCGTTATAAAACTAAACAAAATTAACCAATAAATTCAAAATGGTAAAAATGTAACCGTAATTTTATCGTATATTCTTATTTAAAGAAACTTATGAACTCGTTCATCTATTTAGTCGTATTACGGTTTTATATGTAATTATTTGCTAAAACCTGTTACAATGATAATTATACTATTCACTTTGAACAAACCGAGTGTTTAAATTACGAATTGCACGTCAGAGTCTTCTATTATTGGCATTCAAAATAAAACACGAATAACTGTTGAAGCAGGTAATGAAAAAATAAATGGCGGCGCCCATATGGATCACGAAAATTTCAGTGAACGTATGTAGAGATTGTCTCTTTTTCTTTTGCTGATTTTGACTTTTTTCTTTTACATACGTGTTACCTTTAGAGCCTTGCTTCGCGGACGGGCCTTCGGCCCGTCCGAGCTTCGCTCGGTATAATAGTGTCTTATTCTCTTTAGAGAAGTCGAGAGGCATAGCCTTCATCGAGCATTCATATTTTGATTCTGGAAAACGTGTAAATGCCGGAGTCGGTGACGGTTTATGCTTCGACCGACGTTTCGACTCAGATGTGCCTGGATTTACGCAATAGATAACTTGTTTTCAAACATTTAGCAGAAATGGACAAAAGAGTCACAAGGAAATCAACACTTACTTGCTTTTAATCCATTTTCAACATGCCCCCTGTCCCGGGTTTACATTAACTGGTCTTGGGGGTTGTCAAAATAGGGGACCAGTTAAGAGAAAGTAAACAGAGTTGTGATTTAAACCCGGGACAGGGGACATGTTGAAAATGGATTAAAAGCAAGTAAGTGTTGATTTCCTTGTGACGGTTTTGTGCATTACTGCTAAATGTTTGAAAACAAGTTGTCTATTGCGTAAATCCAGGCACATCTGAGTCGAAACGTCGGTCGAAGCATAAACCGTCACCGACTCCGGCATTTACACGTTTTCCAGAACGGCCTGCCTAATTGAAGACCTTCAGGTAATTGAAGACCTACGGAAGACTTACAAAAATATAGGCTATTTACATCAAATCTAATATGATTTTTTCATTAAGCATGTCTCAAATATCTAATATAAACAAAAAAGTTTGATAAAAATAAGTTTTAAAGTGTATTTTCAAAGCTGGGTAGGGGCAACTGTTTTCCTCTCTTGACGACCTAGCGCAAGAACGATAACTCGTATAAATGTCCTACTTGCAAATCAGCTGTTCAATTAATAATCATTTCTTGTATATTTTCTTTGTTGAAAGATTGGGAAAATGTTTCAAAATTGTATATTAAAAAATAAAAGAAATGAATAACAATTGAACAGCTGATTTGTAGATATATATTTACGCGAGTTATCGCTCTTGCACTAGGTTTTCTAATAGAAAAAAAATTGTTCCCCATACTGAGCTTTATAAATATATTTTCATCAAAATTGTTTGTGTTTATTCTATATTTGAGACATGCTTAATCAGAAAATCATATTAGTTTTGATGTATATAGCCCATATTTTTGTAGGTCTTCAATTACCCGTAGGTCTTCAATTAGGTATGCCCTTCCAGAATCAAAATATGCGAAGAGAAGTCGATGAAGGCTATGCCTCTCGACTTCTCTAAAGAGAATAAATAGTGCCTATACCAACATGAGTACATTAAATCCAACTTATTTGTACATTATACGTGGGTTTCTTGTATTTCATGGAATGTTGATACTTGGATACAGTGCTTACGGTGGTTCCGGATCAGTTTTAATTCGTACCGCGTACGCGTGTATGTAAACATAAACACGAATAATATGAATGATTACCAACTATTCAAAACTTCCAAATCATGGCCTTTTTGTGACATAAAAATTATAATTTCACTGCACCACAATTAAGAGTCCTCGTTGATAAATACGGCAGTTTCGAATCACTTACGGTAGTTCCGGATATCACACTAATTACCGCAAAAAAACACATGGGAATTGCGTATATTTTTTTTTTTTTTACATGAGCAAGTAAAGTCAAAACCACATTTTATTAGAAGATATAATCGTATTAACAACCATATCATGGCACATAAAAATATAATTAAACAACATATAGTACTTCCATATTTTGGCACCAAAAACAAAGTGGAAGAAAATTAATACTGACTGTGAATGTACTGTACGATAATAAATGTCATTCTACAAATATCCTAGTAAAGCTAAAAAAAAAAATATATCAATAGTTATTTCATGTCATGAATTGTTTTAGGGTTAGCAGATTAATTAACATTTTACCAGTCTCATAAATTCACCTGCAGGCATGTTCTGCAAGGTCTGTATAATTTTAATTGTGCACTGCTCTATGTCATTGTTTTCCCCAGGATAAATAACATAATGGCATGGTATCACAATATCCACCACCTTTCTCATGTGGTGCAGGCCAAAGAGGGAAACTTGGCACAGGATCACCTGCTGATTCACAAAAAACACATCCCCCATGTCTAGAATTGCTCTAAAACATCCAGCCAATTCTCTGGGGACATGGCCAACTGGAAGGTCAGCAACATCTTTAAGAAGAAGATGTCTTTTTTCATCTGTCAATATCTCATGTTGACATTGTGGGAAAGTTGATAATGGGGGGATCCATACAAGACAAGCACATATATCATGGATGTTCGTATATTCTCTATCCACTAGAAGACGAGTCACAGGATCAGTATTTGGTGGTCTAATTTTATAATCATGATATCCTTTTATTACAGAGTTTTCTAATCTGATATGAGTTTTACATTCAGACAACATAAATCTATCCCTTGATGACTTTGATGAACTACCAGTTGTTGATGATGACTGCTGACGATCAGGGGCTTTCAAGACCGAGTCATCCTGGAAATGAAATGAAAGGGAGTTTTAAATCAGTTGAAATAACATGTGCTCAAAATAGAAATCATATGTAATAGAAAGTAATAAAATTATACATTTTATGCGTTGCATGCATTCATACAATTTGTATACAATTTGGACAGTGGAATAACCCATCATCCTTAGGAATGTCATAAGGACAACAGTCTTCATGTATCCAATTTTTGCAGATGTCACATTCCACCCACAGACTTCCCGTTTCCAGACTTTGATCCTCTTCCCATGTCATGTGACAACCAACACAAATGACAGAACTTTCTTTTACACCAGCTTCAGATGAGGATGTACTTGATTTTGAAGCTGGAACTTGATGTGATGATTTTGATGTTTGTTTTGAAGGCTTCTTTCTCCTGTCTCTATTATTTCTTGTTACTTTTGAATTTCCTTTTCTCTTACTTTCCCCAGCACTTTCAGACATGTATTTCTTCCTTGCTTTCCTTTCCCTCTCAGCAAACAATTTAACTTTCTCAAGGTCTTTCAAAGACATAGCATGCAAGCATTCTGGTGATGTTACATTGTCTGATAAAGTATCAAGAAGGCTTTTCCTCTTTTTAACTTATGGTTTCACCTGCGGAAACACAAGTGAATCTTCCAGCACAGATGATATGTTACTTGCTTCATCACACTGAAATGATTCATCACTGCACTGCTGTTCCTCAATTGGTATTTGTTTACAGGCAGCTTCGGCCAACATGTCTAAACCTGTCTTTTTGATATTCTCCTCACTGCTTGTTTTTGAAATTCTATTGGACTTGCCATACAATTTCTTGTAAATGTCAAAGCATGGAGAAGTACCTTCAACATCATAACCCTCTTCTATTCGTTTCTGATATTTGTCTTTTGTTGGAGTAGAGAGTTCACTTTCTATTGCCTCCAGTGCAAATTCTGCTTTCCTAGCTTCACTATTTTTTTCTTCACTTGGTTTTTCTGAGTTTTCTTGGTGATCTGGTTCATCAGGATTGTTAATATTAAAGGTGTGTCCAGTTTTGAATTTGGATGAGGCAACTGCACTAGCATATATAGGATAGATTCCTGCTGATTTGAAACTGTTAATGACTGTGAGGGGTTTATAAAACAAAAGAAATGCTTCCTTCAACTTTTCTGTAAAGTTGTGCTTCTGAATTGGTGTTCCTGGATTCTCTCTAGTGTGTTTTCTTAAAACTTGATGCCACCTGGCTTTTAATGGTCCAAACACTCCAACATCAAGGGGCTGCATAATATGTGTGGCATTTGGTAACAAACGATACAATTCTATTCCCCTCTCCTTTGCATACTGAAAGGAAGACATGTCAACATGACTACTGACGCTATCCATTAACAATACAACAGGCCTCTCTTCACAGCATTCTTATCAAAATGCTGAATAAATTGGCTAAACGTGGCATTGTCTATCCATTCCTTTTTTGTATAAGCTATATAACTACCATCAATAGCACCGTTCAGGGGATTATAACCCTTTGGTTTTGGTTGAGGGTAAATAAAAAATGGTGGCATGATGTTACCATCGGCACTTCCACAAAACATAACGGTAAAACGCTGCTTACTATGACCCCCCACCAAGTGTGGTACTTGTGACTGATCTCTGGATGGTGGACCAATAACCTTACTGGCCACACTTCCCACACTAAAACCTGTTTCATCAGCATTCCAAATGCAATGTGGCTTGTTTAATAGGTTTTTTGAGACAATAAAATCCTTGAACCTACAATACCATTTTTCAGTTTTATCTTTTGTAAGTTTTGCCCTACTTGTCTCAATAGGGGTTTCCTTCCTTATTTGTAGTAATTGAGAGTTTCTTGCCATAAATGCATAATACCAATCATGACTGGGACGCTCATCTTTGAAAGGTGTCATTCTCTTTTCTTGTTTCACAATATTTTGTACAAAATCTAGAAATTCACCAGGTTTTAGTCCCATGTCTCTTTGAGCCATCTCTGATAACCACTTTGCTGAAAATTGAGGTAGGACCATTTCTGGCATCTGCTGCTACCTCACCAGAAACTCTACTGTGTAGGTATCCATAACTTAAATTATATTTATTGCCTGCACTTCTTATAGATACCTTGTTTTGTTGAATATCATACAATGCCCTCCTGACCCGACCAGGTCGCCCCGGAGAGCGAGGATATCTGTATTTTTTCAATACTTTCAAGGCAGGGCTCAGTTTTGTCTTTCCCTTGGGGCTAACAGTTTTCTTCCTCGCTTTTCCCATGCTTTAGCTAAAAAAAAATCAATTCAAGGTCTTAATTATAAATAAAATATGTGACACTTAAATTTTACATTGATGTTAATTCAATTAGAAAATAGACAATATTAAGTAATACTTCGTTTAAAACCTGACAATTTAACACACTTTTAACAACAAAAACAAAAATACATCATAGATCGAAACTTAATTTTCAATATGTTTTTGTTCCTTCAAAACAATGACGATTTAAAAACAAACAAAAGATAAAGAAATGTTTTGAAATGTACAACATGATCCGGAACCACTGCATCAGTAGGCTCGCAATCCTGATTTATTTTAATTATTAGATAAACAGATAATTAGCTTATTTTGTATGATTAGGTTGCTGATATAATAGGTAATCAATCTGTGCGACAAAGTTTGTAACTTACTCGTCATGTAATGCACAGTTGCTGCTTTCTTTCTAAACACCACGTGAAAACTGTCACAACATCAATCTCTGTCTCTGAAACTCTTTGATAACAGGCTCGAATAATCAACGAAAACATACGCAAGAAAATTTGATTTTTTGACAAAATGTGTGTAAGTTATGTTCCTCGACATGTGCCACATCAACTCATTGTACAGTTCAATGATAGAAATTCTAAAACGATTGAAATCAGAAAATGATCCGAAATTACTGATGATCCGGAACCACCGTAAGCACTGTATTTTATTGAAAGTAGACATTAACGGCAAACTGACAACTCAACTGTATGACAAACGGGATGATTTTAGTTTCTTCATCGTCAACTTTCCATATTTATTTAGCAATATTCCATTATCACCTGCATATGGTGTTTATATCTCTCAACTGATTAGATACGCAAGAGCTTGTTCTGCGTATAGTCAGTTTTTAAATCGAGGCAAGCTACTGACAAACAAGTTGATGGTACAGGGGTTTCAACGGTCTCGATTGAAGTCCGTATTTCGCAAATTCTATGGTCATTATAACGATCTAGTTCGTCAATACAACCTATCATTGGGTCAAATGCTGTCTGACGTGTTTCATACCGATTGTTAGGCCGTTCTTGGCACACTGATTTTGACTACGCATAACTCCGTTTACCTGATCAGGATATAGGGCTCACGGCGGTTGTGACCGGTCGACAGGGGATACTTACTCCTAGGCACCTGATCCCACCTCTGGTGTGTCCAGGGGTCCGTGTTTGCCCAACTATCTATTTTGTATTACTTATAGGAGTTATGAGATTGATCACTGTTTGTTATCTTCACCTTTCATAGTTTAGTAAGAAAGAAAATCTATAACAGGACCGGGAATCAAAGCCAGAATTCCTGATTTACTAGTCAGGTGATCTAACTACTGAGTTATCCAGCCTGATATCTACCAACTACCACGATGTGTATTGTACCACAGCGCGATAACGCTTTGCACGATTTCATGGATGATGGTACTTTTTTAAATAGCTCTATTCAATACTTTTCCAACAGTATGTAAACACGAGCCTTCAGCTCCACATAGTTTTAAACTTATAGTCATTTCAATAGAGCCAGTCGTTGACCACTGTTGTAAAAATGGTTGGGAAACGGGTTGAGAATTGAAGAAATTGGAGCTGATATAAAAGTTCGGACAAAACTCGGTCATTCGGTAATGCAGGTTTTTACTGAATTGGGGGGAGTTTATGGATCTGATAAGGTATCTTATGAGACAGTTCGTAGGTGGAGAAAGACATTTCTGGCTGGCACAAAGTCCGCCAAAGATGCAGCAAAATCTGGCCGTCCTGTGACTGTAACAGGCAAGGCAGGGAAATAATTGAAAATGATGGCAGATACACGATTCGTGATATTGCCAAAGCTGTTGGCATATCACTATCGCGGGTGCATTTTATTTTGAAGTGTATTTTGAAAGAACGAAAGATTTCTGCCAGATGGATACCACATATATTGACAGATGACCAAAAACGCGTACGAGCAATTGCTCAATATGTTTCCCAAATTCAATCGAAGACAATTTGCAAACATTGTTACTGGTGACGAAACATGAGTTCACTATTTCGAACCAGTAAGAAAAATTGGAAACAAAATATGGTTAACTAAACACGGTAGAAGGCCTGTAGTTGCCCAAAAAAAACCCATCACCATAAGCACAAAGAAGGTGTGGTGATATAGCCGTACAAATTCCGGTGTCGAAGGGCAAAAGTGTTACAGGTCGGTATTACCGAGATGATATACTAAAAAAGCTCAAGAAATATTATCATAAACGACGCCTTGTGTCAGGATTTAGGCATGTTTGTCTACTTCATGAGAATGCTCCATCACATACCAGTGGCGGATTTAAGGGGGGGGGGGCTAAAATTTTCAAACTTAAGGTAAATCGTGGTATCTTGTTTAGAAAAATGTACTAAACAATGTAAGAAGCAATAATTTCTTCCACTCCCGGAGTAATAAATGGCAAAATCTATTGATTTCTTGAATTACTTCATTGGGAGAACTTAATTTTTTTCAAAAACCCTTAAAATTTGCGTCATTTTATTAATTTCACCTCATAAAAAATGATAGAAAATAGTACAAAAGACTAAATAGGAGATATATTTCAAGCCCTACAAAATCTGGGGGCTTCGCCCCCTGGGCCCCCACCAGGGCTTCGCTCCCAGACCCCCTGCCTCATAAAGTGGCGCCCCCCCCCCCCCCCTGTAACCGCAATTCCTGGATCCGCCCCTGCATACATCTGAGTTTGTGAAGCAATTTTTGAAGTCGGAGAAGGTTACCGTCTTGCCACACCCACCATACTCTCCAGATCTAGCCCCATGCGACTTTTTCCTTTTTCCAAAACTTAAAAAGTTCTTATCTGGTCGTCGTAACGTTACAAGTCCCGACAAGCCCTTGGCTCAGCCATCAGTCAGTGCCGCAGAGGTCTACCTAAATCAGCGTATGGATTCAGAAATTGAAATTATGTATTTCAAACCGGAGAATACTTTAAAGGGATATAATGTTCATTTCACTATTTGAGTCGAATGCTTTTGAAATATCGTACAATACACATTACATATCAAACAGCCCTCGTATACTGCATTTTTCCCTCCTTCAATACAATTTGACTCTGAAGACAAGTTCAGCACACAAGATTACCTCTGTCAGGACAAACTATGATAATTGTTATTATTTGAACAAAGTGGCCACATCACCAATAGGAACGGACCGGGAAATGAATCCAGGACCTCTGCTGTGTTAGTTAGGCACTTATAGGGAATGTTGAGGACAATGATCTACGGACCATATCTTGCACTAAACTTCAAATTGGGAGTTTGTTTTCTTGTAAAATAAAAAAAGTTTCATATAAAGGCTGGGGCACTCTTATTACTTATTCCACCTTAAAATACTCAATTTTTGTTTGTTGGAATGACAAAGACATTCACAAGTATAAAGGGAAAGCACGTTCATAAGTACGGGGACAAACCATGTTCACAAGTATAGGGAGAAAAACATGTTCACAAGTATAGAAAGAAAAACCATGTTCACAAGTATAGAAAGAAAAACATGTTCACAAGTATAGAAAGAAAAACCATGTTCACAAGTATAGGGAGAAAAACATGTTCACAAGTATAGAAAGAAAAACCATGTTCACAAGTATAGAGAGAAAAACATGTTCACAAGTATAGAAAGAAAAACATGTTCACAAGTATAGAAAGAAAAACATGTTCACAAGTATAGAGAGAAAAACATCTTCACAAGTACCAGGCTGAAGCTAGCAGCCACTAACCAGCAGCCAAATAAGCACGTAGAAGCTAGCAGCCACTAAGGACTGAGAGTACTCATAGAAAAATATTTAATTTGAAACCTATTTTAAAGGAAATCTTTAATTTAATTCATGTTTTGAATTAATAAATGCCAATCGCAACACTCATGGGCAACTTAGCTCACATGAGAGATTGTACATCAATGGTGAAATGAATTTATATCAGTAATTTGTAATGAAAGGATGGAAGGAAATAAAAACTGATCTTTTTGAACAATTATAAATTTCTCAGCGTACATGCACGAAAGTAAATGCACATTGATGTGCACCAGAATATTACGATCTTAGTCATAAAGTACCTATGCATAGATTGATATGATAGGGGAAACTATATGATGTGGGGTGCTTTATTATCCCAAGACTGATCCTATTTTCATGTGCCAATCCATTTGAAATCATATTGCATTCAAAAATCTTTTCTGTAAATTAGCTCACCTGAAGAGTGATATCCATTGCTTTGTAACAAAAGAAATCAACAAAACAAATCTTTTGAGCAAGTGGTGTAAGGAAACAGGATTAAATAATGAAACAAACACTTTCTCTGTAATATCTGGTGAATAATACCTCCATCCGGTGACTGTTATCAGAAATTGTGGATTAGCTCACTTGATTTTGAAATTGCGCATAACCTACTAAAAACAGTATAACACGAGTTTTATTACTGATTTTAGAGCTGTAATCTTTGAAGACGAGGCAGAAAGAACATCGAGACAAGGTAAAGGACCCCTAGGGCGATCATTTACCACTTTCAGTTTGAGTCTGTAGTGGTACCATCCGGTGGCCCCCGGGGGTCGAGACAGATTTAGAGTCCCAATTTCAACTCCATGCGGGAAGACAAGGACAATGTATCCATTGATTGAGGTAGAGAATGCCATGTGGTACTAGATGCCATGTAAAGAAGAGCTCTGGGATACCCGGAAGTATTGTTTAGCTCACCTGGACTTTGACATTTTTCGTATCTCTAAGAGAATAAAGGGGTTTTATGACTGTTGTCAGAGCATTAATCTTTGAAGACAAGGTGGAAGGAACATCAAGGCAAGGTAGAAGACCCCATAGGACTATCATTTACCGCTTTCAGTTTGGGGCTGTAGTGGTACCACCCGGTGGCTCCCGGGGGTCAATTCCGAGTCCCCATTTCTACTCTACCAGGGGAGACAGGGACAATGAACCCATTGATTGAGGTAGAGAATACGAAGGGGTACTCGATGCCATGTAGAGAAGAGCTCTGGGATACACGGAAGTATTGTTTAGTTCACCTGAACTTTGACATTTTTCGTATCTCGTAACGCATGCGGAAGGCCGGGGTTCGAATCCCGGCCGCGACAGACCTAAGTCGTTAAAATAGGTAGTGTCAGTTCCATCGCTAAACGCTCGTCATCAGGTGTAAATGTCACGGGTCCTCGGAGATGACCTTAAAAACGGATGTCCCGTGTCGCAGTAGGTGTGGCACGCTAAGGAACCCCTACTGCTCAATGGCCGTAAGCGCCGAGCATAGGCCTAAATTAAAAACCCTTCACCGGTCTTGGTGACGTCTCCATATGAATGAAAAATTCTCGAGCGAGACGTTAAGCAAGATACTATCAATCAATCAATCGTAATGGAAAAGGGGGTTTCATGCTTGCTTTTGGAGCATTAATCGTTGAAGAAAAGGAGGAAGGAACATCAAGACAAGGTAGAGGACCCCTAGGACTATCATTTACCGCTTTCAGTTAGGGGTGGTAGTAGTACCACACGGTGGTTCCCGGGGGTCGGGACAGATTTCGAGTCCCCATTTCTACTCTAATAGGGGAGACAGGGACAATGAATCCAAGCTTGAGGTAGAAAATACTAAGGGGTACTCGATGCCATGTAAAAAAAGAGCTCTGGGATATCCGGAAGTATTGTTTAGCTCACCTGAACTTTGACATTTTTTTGTATCTCGTAATGATATAGGGGGTTTCATGCTTGCTTTTAGAGCACTAATCAGATCTCGAGTCCCCATTTTTACTGTAGGAGGGGTGACAGGGACAATGTATCCATTGATTGAGGTAGAGTACTAAGGGGTACTCGATATGTAAAGAAGAGCTCTGGGATACCCGGAATTATTGTTTACCTCACCTGAAATTATTGATTACAATCCATAGTACACAATATACAATAATAATTACAAACATTAAATACTATAAAAGTTCACACAAAAATCAACCAAGCCATCTGAAAAATTGAAAAGTTGTTTCAGAAATGCGCAAGTATACTCAATATCAAACCTGTACAAATGAAAGGGCAGAGACAAAGTTCTGTATCAGCTACTGAAAAACTCTTGTCTCTGTTCCTCGCATTTATACCCTCGTACATCCTACAACATTCCTTACCATATTTGTTATATCTTAAAATCAGCACTATTAACATTGGCTTTTAATTCAAACTCAATACACTTCTTTTCTTGAAAAACCTGTAATTTAGCGTTGCATACTCAACTACACTTCTAAGTTTTTGCATAAACTTTAATTTCTTGTTTCTCGTAAATAATGTATATAAATGCTTGACCTCTGGTAACTTAATTGTTATACTCCGATTGGTTATCAGTTTCCTCTGGCCAAAATCACGTTCACCCTCATGACCTTGCAAACAAGCTATAAACAACCTCACGGTCAAGAGTTCATACACTCTTGTTCAGCATCTTACTGTTGTTTTTGTTTCCCATTATTTTGCCATTGTCCATTCATTCATTATCCTTCTCCCATATTTCAGAATTCTATCATCTGTTTTATACCTTGCAATTTTTGTTACGATAGTAGTGTGAGTGATATGGCATTCTACTACCTCTGGCTAGCGGATTACTTTTAGCTCGATTGGAAGAGTGCTGGTCTTGTGTGCCAGAGACCTGGGTTCAAATCCCATCAGTGGCATAAAAATATCTTTGTTACATATGGCACCCACATCGGGACCTGGGTTATCTCTGGCGGGCGAGAGAGATTGTCCTCAGTACTTCTCCCACAGAACACCAGCAACAAGAACATGTTTATTTAACAAATTAGCAGTGACATGGCTAACTCTTTATGCCACTGATGGGATCTGAACCCAGATATCTGGCACACAAGTCCAGCACTCTACCAATGGAGCTATCTGAGCTGAAGGGTTAACCCACTACCCAGAGTTAGTACGAATGTCATATCACTGACATTACCACATTGTCCCCCTCCTTTTTAGCTCACCTAAGCTCAAGTTAGCTTTTCTGATCGCCTGTTGTCCGTCGTCTGTAAACTTTTCACATTTTCGACTTCTTCTGTAGAACCATTTGGCCAATTTCGACCAAACTTGGCAAAAAGCATCCTTGGGTGACGGGCTTTCAAGTTTGTTCAAATGAAGGGCCATGCACCCTTCCAAGGGGAGATAATCACAAAAATGCAAAAATAGGGTGGGGTCATTTAATAAATTTTATTCTCAAGAACCATTGGGCCAGAAGAGCTGAAATTTACATGTAAACTTCCTGTTATAGTGGAGAATGAAGTTTGTTAAAATTTTGACTCCTCCCAAGGGGGTGGGTGGGTAGGGTAGGGCCACAATATGGAATCAAATTTTTACATACATACATATATAGAAAGTCTTTAAAAAATTTCTCAAGAACCACTGGGCTAGGAAAGGATGGGGACACAATAGGGGATCAAAGTTTTATATACAAATATATAGGGAAAATCTTTTTCTTAAGAACCACTCAGCCAGGAAAGCAGAAATTTACATGAAACTTTCCTGACATAGTGCAGATTCAAGTTTGTTAAAATCATGGCCCCCGGGGGTAGGATAGAGCCACAATATGTATTAAAGTTTTACGTGCGAATATATAGGAGAAATCTTTAAATATGGGCCAAGGTGACTCAGGTGAGCAATGTGGCCCATGGGCCTCTTGTCTCTGAGTCTTCCAGAGTGCCAACACCTGTGGGGAGAAGTACTGAGGACAGAGATAACCCAGCTCCCAACATGGGTGCCATTTGTAACAGACATTTCTATGCCTCTGATGGGATTTGAACCCAGGTCTCTTCCAATGGAGTTAAAGGGTTAACCCACTAGCCAGAGCTAGTAGGAATGCCATATCACTCAGACTATGAAATCAAGTTTGTGTCTTTGGTAGTTTATATAGAATCCTATTAATGTGACATTATATTTTCCAAGCTATTTCATAACATAAATAGATCATCATAGCAAATTTTCATAACAAGAGGCCCATGGGCCACATTGCTCACCTGAGTCTCTTTGTTAACTTAAAGATTTTCCCTATATATTCAGATGTAAAACTTTGATCTCTATTGTGGCCCCAACCTATCCCTGAGGACCATGATGTTTACAAATTTCAATCTGCACAATGTCAGGAAAATTTCAGGTAAATGTAAACTTTTCTAGCCGAGTGGTTCTGAGAAAATATTTAAAGATTTCCCTATATACATGTATTTGTAAGTAAAACTTTGATTCCCTATTGTTGCCTCACCACCCCTGGAGGGCATGATTTGAACAAACTTGAATCTATACATCTTTGATCCCCTATGGTGGCCCCACCCTACACCCAGAGGGCATGATTTTAACGAAATTGAATCTGCACTATGTCAGGAAGCTTTCATGTAAAAGTGAACTATTCTGGCCCAGTGTTTCTCAAGAAGAAGAGTTTTAAAAATTTTCCCTATATATTTGAATGTAAAAATGAATTCCCTATTGTGGCCCCATCCTACCCTTAGGAGCCATGATTTTAACAAACTTGAATCTGCATGATGTCCGGAAGTTTTCATGCAAATGAGTATAGCGCACTTGGTATGCAGTTTCGCCTACATAAATACTTTTTTCTTGAATATCATTTTTTACAAATATTCTGGTATGCAATGTCAGTTTATACTTCTGTTTACCCAAATTACTTAATAAAGATATCTTTATGTTGATAGTATCTTTATTTGATAAGCATAAACATCACCCTGATTATATAGAGTATATAGTAGATGTAACGTAATGGGCATAAAAAATTGCAAACTGTTGCAAAAGGCCATCCTAAACCAGAAATAAAACACTGGAATTGTTTTACTTGAGTATGACTGGACATAAGTCCATTTGAGGAAATTTGGTTTAAGGTGGCCTTGTTGAAAATGGATAAAATATGAAAAAATCGTTCTCAAAATTTACTTTGAAATATAGCAGCCTGTCAAACGTTAAACCTTTAAATTTACATGCCTGGGTGGCTCGGTAATCTTACACATAATGCATACATTCCGAGTTCAAGTCCAATATTTTCCCAATCCATTTGTTTTTTTGATTTTGATTTTTTTTGGTCGATTTCTTGAGGGGGGGGGGTATAAATGTGATACATATATTATAACAAATTTTAATCATTTTCATCATAACTTCCAATATTTGCAAGTTACAACTTAAAGTAAAGGAATTTATTTCGAGATCACTGTAGTTCCGTTTGTTTACACTAGCATGTTCCTGTGTGCACAGGATTTTCAAACCACAATGTGGCTGATGAAAAGCTAAACAAATACTACAAGAAAAAAGGCACAAATGCACAGCATGTAATAAGTAAAAATAGGTCAAGGGAGGAAAAGAACTGTTATACAGTTTGACTTTTCAAAAGTTAATATAAAAACTCATGTAGCAACTGTCATATGATATTTAGGCAAAGCTAAACACTCGAATTTACAACCAATGGCAAATGAACTGATGAAATCTATTAAAGGTGCTGCAGTCATGTCAGAAAAAGACCGTCAGTTAAGTAATGCCATATGTAAAAGGGTTGTTGTGTAATATGTTCATCATTCCAAATAGGAAAATGGTTTATTGATTGAAGAACGACTCATATAAATGTCAGTAATGCTAAATTGCGGCAAATAAAGCATAAAACACGTTGGCGCCTTATATTTAAATATAACACGCCAGTCTATTATTGGAAACCGCGTTGTTTTCCATTTAGATTTCTGAGTCGGCCGTTTCGTCAGCAAAAGCGCTATACCTCTTTGTACTTTCCTGGCCCAGTGGTTCTTGAGAAGATTTTCCCTATATAATTGTATGTAAAACTTTGATTCCCTATTGTGGCCCTATCCTACCCCCGGGGTCATGATTTTAACATACTTCAATTTGCACTATGTCAGGGAGCTTTCATGTAAATTTGTACTTTCCTGACCCAGTGGTTCTTAAGAAGAATATTTTTAAAGATTTTCCCTATATATTTGTATATAAAGCTTTGATCCCCTATCGTGGCCCCAACCTATCCCGGGGGTCATGGTTTTAACAAACTTGAATCTGCAATGTCAGGAAGCTTTCATGTAAATTTCAGCTCTTCTGGCCCAGTGGTTCTTGAGAAGACTTTTAAATGACCCCACCCTATTCTTGCATTTTTGTGATTATCTTTCCTTTGAAAGGTACATCGCCCTTTTGAACAAACTTGAAAGCCCTTCACCCAAGGATGCCTTTTACCAAGTTTGGTTGAAAATGGCCCAGTGGTTCTGGAGAAGTCGAAAATGTAACAAAAGGGACCTTGGGCCACCATCGCTCACCTAAGTCACTCATATTTAAAGATTTTTCCTATATATTCGCATGTAAAACTTTGATCCCTATTGTGGCCCCAACCTACTCCCAGGGGCCATGATTTTTTTCAAGATTGAATCTGGACTATGTCAGGAAGCTTTCGTGTGAATGTAAACTTTTCTGGCCCAGTGATTTTTCAGAAGATTTTCCCTAAATATTTGTATGTAAACACTTTGATCTTACCCCCGGGGCCATGATTTTGATAAACTTGAATCTGCACTATGTCAGGAAGCTGTCATTTAAATTTCAACTTTCCTGGTCCAGTAGTTTTTTTAAAAAGATTTTCCCTATATATTTGTATGTAAAACTTCCATCCCCCTATTGTGGCCCCATTCTATCCTCTGGCGTCATGATTTTAACAAACTTCAATCTGCACTATGTTATGAAGCTTTCATGTAAATTTCCACTTTCTTGGCCCAGTAGTTTTTGTTGAGATTTTTTCCCCATTATATTTGTAAGCAAAACTTTGATCCTCCTTGTGGCCCCCCATCCTACCCCCGGGGGCAATGGTTTTAACAAACTTGCATCTGCACTATGTTAGGAAGCTTTCATGTAAATATCAGCTTTTCTGGCTCAGTGGTTCTTGAGAAGAAGATTTTTAAAGATTTACCCAATATATTTGTATGTAAATCTTTGATCCCCTCTGTGCCCCCCCCCCCCCCCCCCCCCCCCCAGCAGGCCATGAATTTAACAAACTAGAATCTGCATTATGTCAGAAAGCTTTCATGTAAATCTCAGCTTTTCTGGCTCAGTGGTTCTTGAGAAGATTTTTCCTCTATATTTGTATGTACGTAAAACTTTGATCCCCTATTGTCGCCCCATCCATTGCCCCTGGGGGCCATGATTTTAACAAACTTGATTCTCCACTATGTCAGGAAGCTTTCATGTAAATTTTCTGGCCCAGTGGTTCTCGAGAAGATTTGTAAATGACCCCACCCTATTTTTGCAATTATCTCCCCAGACAGACAGATGGACGGGCAGACAACAGGCGATCAGAAATGCTTACTTGAGGTTTCAGCTCAGGTGAGCTAAAAAGTTTAGAAACAGATGGACATACCATGAGCTTTCAGGTCAGGTGAGCTAAAAACCAGGTCATGCAATATATAAAATGTATGTTTGCCTTCTTTTGTGGGTATTCATATCTTCTCATGAATTTATGTTTTGCATTTTGTATTCTCATGAAATTGGACACATGAATGAAAATCAAAACAATTTATGTTCATTTATCAGCATGCATGCACATGAATTGTTAAGGTAGAGATTGATAGGTTGATGCTAAAAAAATTAACCATTGAATTTTTTTTATTTTGATATATGTTTAGGATGAACTTAATTCTGTGTGATTATAACAATAATGGCAATATAAAAGGGCCAGGTAGTTTCATGTCTCCATATAATGAAGTGTTAACTATCCCCCTTACTCTACAACTTCAATAGAATTTTCAAGCTCTTCATACTTTGTATTGCCACAAGTAACCAAATGCTTCACACCTCCCAGGCCGGGACAACAAATGAGAGTTGTAAACAAAATTGATAGTAGGACATGGTCCTCATAGCTCTCTCAGTGGAACATTACTAACACTGTTACTCAGTACTGACCACTTCATATACACAACAGGTAATCAATTGCTTCAAAGCTCTGAAGACAACAAATTACAGGTGTTTATAAAAATAGGATACCTGTACTTAATTAACATTATAATACAAGAGGCCCATGTTTTAAAAGATTTTTTTTCAATCTATATTCCCATGAAAAATTTCAAAGGGTACCAACTTAACTGAACATGAATTCATACAACATGGGGATGCCTCAACACTTACAGGACCTTGATGCTCTTGGAAATGGTCAAGGTCAAACAAATCATGGTATGAAATGAACAGCCTTGCCCTAAAAAATTATATACAAAATATCAAAGTTCTACCTTAAATAGTTTAGGAGATATTGAATAGGTCAGAATTTTTTTTAAAAAGTAGGTCATATTCCAAGGTCAACCACCATGGTATCACAAGGTCTTGCTAAAAAGAATCTATATACAAAATATGAAAGCCTTTCCTTAAATAGTACCAAAGATATCAAATATGTTACATTTTCTTAAAGGTCAAACTCCAAGGTTACAAGGTAAAAGATCATGGTATGAAAAGGACTTGCAATGAGAAATATATATACAAAATATGAAAGTTCTACTTTAAATAATTCAGGAGATACATGTATTGAATATGTCAAAGTTGTTTTTTTAAAGTAGTTCCACTTTCAAGGTCAAACACCTTGGTATCACATAAAAGGTCTTGCCATACAGAATATATGTACAACATATGACAACCCAACCTTAAATAGTTCAGCAGATATTTGATATGCTACATTTTCTTTAAATAAGAGGCCCATGGGCCACGTCTCTCACCTGAGTCACCTTTGCTCATACTTAATATATTTGCATGTAAAACTTTGATCCCTATTGTGACCCCAACCTACTCCCAGGGGCCATGATTTTTTCAAAATTGAATCTGGACTATGTCAGGAAGCTTTCATGTGAACGTAAACTTTTCTGGCCCAGTGATTTTTCAGAAGATTTTCCCTATATATTTGTATGTAAAAATTGATCCCCTATTGTCACATCATCTTACCCCCGGGGGCCATGATTTTAACAAACTTGCATCTGCACTATGTTAGGAAAGCTTTCATGTAAATTTCCACTTTCTTGGCCCAGTAGTTTTTGAGAAGAAGATATTTAAACATTTTCCCTATATGTTTTTATGTAAAACTTTGATCCCCCCCCCCCCCCTTATGGCCTCATTCTATCCCCGGAGGCCCTGATTTTAACAAACTTGAATCTGCACTATGTTAGGAAGCTTTCATGTAAATTTCCACTTTCCTGGTCTGGTAGTTTTGGAGAAGATTTTTAAAGATCCCCCCCCCCCCCCCCCCCCCCCCCCCGATATCTTTGTAAGAAAAACTTTAATCCCTCCTTGTCGCCATGATTTGAACAAACTTGAATCTGCACTATGTCAGAAAGCTTTCATGTAAATATCAGCTTTTCTGGCTCAGTGGTTCTTGAGAAGATTTTTCCTATATATTTGTATGTAAAATTTTGATCCCCTATTGTGGCCACATCATACCACCGGGGGCCATAATTTTAACAAACTTGAATCTGCACTATGTTAGGGAGCTTTCATGTAAATTTCCATCTTCCTGGCCCTGTAGTTTTTGAGATTTTTCCTACATATTTGTATCCAAAACTTTGATCTCTCCTTGTGGTCCCAGGCATCCTACCCCTGGGGGCCATGATTTTAACAAACATAAATCTGCACTGTGTCAGAAAACTTTTGATGTAAATTTCAGCTTTTCTGGCTCAGTGGTTTTTGAGAAGATTTTAAAAGATTTGTCCTAGATATTTGTGTGTAAAACTTTGATCCCCTATTGAGGCCCCATCCAAACCCCGGAGGCCATGATTTGAACAAACTTGCACTATGTCAGGAAGCTTTCATGTAAATTTTAGCTTTTCTGGCTCATGCAGTGGTTCTTGAGAAGATTTTTCTATATATTTGCATGTAAAACTTTGATCCCCTATTGTGGCCCCATCCAAACCCCGGGGGCGATGATTTGAACAAACTTGAATCTGCACTATGTCAGGAAGCTTTTATATAAATTTCAGCTTTTCTGGCCTAGTGGTTCTTAAAAATATTGTTAAATTACCCCACCCTATTTTTGCATTTTTGTGATTATCTACCCTTTGAAAGGGACATGACCCTTCATTTGAACAAACTTGTAAGCCCTTCATCCAAGGATGCTTTTGTCCAAATTTGGTTGAAATTGGCCAAGTGGTTCTGGAGAAGAAGTCAAAAATGTTAGCAGAGGCCCATGGGCCACATCGCTCACCTGGGCCCATATCTGAAGACTTTCCATATATATTTGCATGCAAAACGTTAGTCCATATTGTGGCCCCAACCTATCCCTGGAGGCCATGATTTTTACAAACGTGAATCTGCACTATGCCAGAAAGCTTTCATGTAAATGTCAACTTCTTTGGCCCAATGGTTCTTGAGAAGATTTTCCCCATATATTTGTATGTAAAACTTGATCCCCTATTGTGACCCAAACTTACCCCCGGGGACCATACTTTGAACAAACCTGAATCTGCATTATGTGAGGAAGCTTTCATATAAATCCTCACCAGACCCCCAGGGGCCATGATTTGGGAAGCTTTTTAAATGACTCCACCCTATTTTTGTCTTTTTAAAAAAAAATTATCTCCCCTTTGAAGAGGGTATGACCCTTCATTTGATCAAACTTGAATCCCCTTCACCTACAGGCAATTTTATCACTTGGGTTCAAATTTACTATTAAAGAGCACTCTTTAATAGTAAATTCGAACCCATGCAACACAATGCCCTGTGCCTTCACCCAAGGATAATTTGTGCCAAGTTCGATAGAATTTGGCTCAGTGGTCTGGAAAAGAAGATGAAAATGTAAAAAGTTAACGCTGACAAAGCCTTAGACTCAGGTGAGCTAAAACAGGATTTCGTATCTTAAAATTTACATTAATTTGATACGCAATGGTTTTGTTTGGAGGGGGGGGGGGATCAAATAAACCATAATTATATTAAACCAGACGGTCTACCGCATATAGGTTGGTTCGCTTATGAGTCGGTTGTATATTTTGTAGCCTATTTGGGAGGGATTTGCCATTAACCCGCTTAAAAGTCTGTATAACGTTTTACAAGAATCGGTTGACAATTTTAAACCAATTTTAATGCTCTAACATTTTCACCTCTGTTTCAAATAACATTTTGTGAAATGCGCCGATATTTATTCATTTTATCAAAAAATCAATTTCAATAATATACACTTTTATGATGAATAAAATCATTAAAATATATAAATACTTGTCCGTTATGCATATAATCCTAGAATACATGTAATATAGTATGTTCAGTCAACATTAATCATTTAAGATATATAAATACTTGTACTTTATGCATATAATCCTAAAATACATGAATAATATAATATGTCCAGTCAACATTAATCATAATAATCGTCGGAGTACAAAGTTGTTCAAAAATACTATACATTACGCTGTCCAGAAAAATGCTAATCTTCTTAGGACTTGCCTAAGATGTTGAATACAGAGTTTTGAACCAAATTTTAGCTCCCTAAATTCCGACTTATAGGCGAGCATATACATTTGTACGGTAATATATATTATGTATAGATACATGCATTTATTATCTATGTATTAGATATATATGCCAAATACAATTTTGTATGAAAAAATATCAGTAAAATGGTCTGATGTTTTTTTTTAAAGAGAAGCTGTATTTGGCATATATCATACTTTAAACATTGCCAATTGAATTTCATTTGTTGTTATACCTGAGACAGTTCAATTATGAAGGATATCAGTATTGGGACCGTCTGACATTACAATTAATATCGATCAGACCACTCAAACAGCCAAAGGTAAATTCTTAGATTGAATAAACAAAGGAATGGTGTCGCAGCAATGCTTTATATATATCAGTACATTGAAAATGTCTCGGACAATACTGGTATTTTTTCAATAAACAACATATATTATATTGCTAGTATTGTTAATTTATCTCTCAGTAAACACCAACAACATAGTCCTCCAGTTGATACAGTTCATAAGCATGCTCTTCCTGGTGATTTTCATCTCTGAGGAGAGCAATGTTATCAATTTCTAGGTTGAATGGGCCGTTAACATTGTCCATAAGATTTATACAGAAAAAGCCCACTTCCGAGATGTTCATTCGTGATTGCTTATCCTGTACTGTGCCTTTGTGACTTAGGTAAAACTTACTGAAGGGAATCTAAAATGGAGAGAAAATATGCAAGTATTGAAGCTATACAGTTTATATGAGTTTTGCTTTAAATATATCTAAAACAAATTTGCGGTGCTGCCTTGAAGTTGTACCTTGACAGTTTGCCAGTATGGCCCTCCGCGGGTAAACATGGGATAATGGTACTGGTCATTTGCAGTGAGGCCCATGCTTAAGTCTAGCATGTGAGTTTTTTTATATAGTGATTGCAAGCCTAGTCCATAGGTGCGTCCATCACCTCTCAGACGAATCACAATGTGTGTATACTGGGACCAGTTATAACCCTGGCGAATAGACTACAAAGAAAATTATTAATCTGATCAAAAAATCTTATCCAAAATATCCCCGTTTTCTTCATATGTTGGTATTAAGAGGGATATAGAAGAAACTGAGTGTATATCATAATGAACATGTTAAATGAAAGACATGACTGGATTTTAAACAATGCTAAATTACCATGCAATTAAAAACTATCAGAATTGCAAATAAAAATTATATGCAGTAAAAAAGTAGAGATGTTTTCACATATCTGCACCCTTAAAAATGTTGGATCTTCTGTTGATTTTACGTTTCAATTATGGAAAACAAATCAGCTGTTGAGTAGCAAGTGTAGTTATATGTGTTTGAAGATCTAATTGAGTTTTTGATATATTAATTCTAAGTTCAGAAAATTAATAATCTTCATAAAAAAAACAAGAGGCCCATGGGCCACATCACTCACCTGAGTTCCTTGGTCCATATTTAAAAGATTTTTCCATATATATTCGCATGTAAAACTTTGATACTTTCATTTCTGATAATTCGATAAATAATCATAAAGAAAATACTAGTTCTAATTGTAATGGGGACCGTTACATGTTTCCCAAACCTCCCCCAATTAAGAAGTGATGTCATTATAAACCTATAGCAAAACAAGAGCCCCATGGGCCACATCGCTCACCTGAGACACCTTAGCCCAAATCTGAAGACTTTCCATATATATTTGCATGCAAAACCTTAGTCCCTATTGTGTCCCTATTCCCTATTATTTGTATATAAAACTTTGACCCTCCCCCCTTATGGCCCCATCCTACACCCCGGGGCCATGATTTTAACAAACTTGAATCTGCCCTATGTCAGGAAGCTTTCATGTAAATTTCAGCTTTTCTGGCTCAGTGGTTCTTGAGAAGAAGATTTTTAAATGACCCCACCCTATTTTTGCATTTTTGTGATTATCTACCCTTTGAAAGGGACATGGCCCTTCATTTGAACAAACTTGAAAGCCCTTCACCCAAGGATGCTTTTGGCCAAGTGTGGTTGAAATTGGCCCAGTGGTTCTGGAGAAGAAGTCGAAAATGTAAAAAGTTTACAGACAGACAACAGTCGATCAGAAAAGCTCACTTGAGCTTTCAGCTCAGATGAGCTAAAAATCATTTTATTTTAGCCTTGAATTGGTACTTCTGATATGGTCATTTCAGTACCAAATAATGAAAGAAAGCAATGCACATGCATACAAGCACACACAAGTTTTCTATATATTAGTTTGTAAAACTTTGATCCCCTATTGTGGCCCCTTCCTAACCTCCAGGACCATGATTTTAACAAACTTGAATCTACATCATGTCAGGAAGCTTTCATCCAAATGTAAACTTCTTTGGCCCAATGCTTCTTGAGAACAGGATTTAACAAGAGGCCCACAAGCCAAGTACTAGTGAAAAGTATCACTACTCCCTAGGCCATGAAATGTAGAAAAAATTTCTCTTTCTGAATATCTAAGCAAAATTCTAATGTTCAGCAACAGTATAAAACAAGATGTGTTCTTAAAACTTCAATGCCCTCAAAAGTGCATACACTGATGAAAGGCTTTACATAATATAATATGTGTATCAATTAACATTAAAAGATATGACTAATCTGGACCCATCCTAGAGTCAAAAACCCTGTAACTTGTTATGGCAAAGCAATGTACCAAGTTGTGAAATTCACCATTTTTTGTACATCCTTTTCCTAATTATGCATTTAGACTTTTATACAGTATCAGCAAACTTAAAGAATTCCTTCAAATCATTATCATAATTTTGACACAACCCTGAAACCAAACCCTTACCCCCAGGATCATGCAATTTACAATTTTGGTAAAGGACTACCTACTCCTTCTAAATATCCATTTAGTTTCAATAGCACTAAAGAAAATGTTAAATGTTTTACACATCAACACTATATACTACGTTTGGCCCCGCACTGGGGTCAAAATCTCTACCCTGGGGTCAAAACTCCTACCCCGGGATCATTAAATTTACAATTTTGGTAGAGGCCTTCCTGCTCTACATCATTATGTATTTAGTATTTCTTAAACATGTGCAAATTTTTGAAAACTGGTCAATTTTGGGCAGTTTGACCTCGTCCCTAAGGCCCCAAGGGTGCAGGCATTCTGAAATTTACAATTTATGTCCCCATTGTTCCAAAGATGCTTCATACCAAATTTGAA
>NC_079168.1:61614303-61701803 GCF_947568905.1 Ostrea edulis | reverse complement strand
GGTTTGTATCCTGCCCATAAGGTTTTCCTAATTAGTGATACGACCTTGACCTTTGACCTTGAAAAACAATAGGTATCTTCCTCTCATCATGGTGATCAAATATACCAAGTTATAATATCCTGGAGCTTACGGTTCGGTTTGTATCCTGCCCACAAGGTTTTCCTAATTAGTGATACAACGACCTTGACCTTTGACCTTGAAAAACAATAGGCATCTTCCTCTCATCATGATGATCAAATATACCAAGTTATAATATCCTGGAGCTTACAGTTCGGTTTGTATCCTGCCCACATGGTTTTCCTAAAAAGTGATACTATGACCTTGACCTTTGACCTTGAAAAACAATAGGCATCTTCCTCTCATCATGGTGATCAAATATACCAAGTTATAATATCCTGGAGCTTACGGTTCAGTTTGTATCCTGCCCACAAGGTTTTCCTAATTAGTGATACAACGACCTTGACCTTTGACCTTGAAAAACAATAGGCATCTTCCTCTCATCATGGTGATCAAATATACCAAGTTATAATATCCAGGAGCTTACGGTTCAGTTTGTATCCTGCCCACAAGGTCCGGACAGACAGACAGACGGACGCCGCCATACCATAATACGTCCCGTCTTCGACGGGCGTATAAAAATGTTCAAATGTTAACGCAGGATGGACGATAACCAATTGCAATAGGTCCCTGAGTAAACTCTTAGGTGACCTAAAAAAAAAAAACATTCTGAGAGTATTGCATGGCAATACATAGTCCTTTACCGGTTGCAAAAATTACTGTACCACAACAATATTCGAAGTTCATTATGTAAGTTATGGTAAAAGGGAAAATTGGGGAACCAAGATAGTAATGGTTGGAAATTCAAATATTCAAGCAGACTAGACCAGGAAAAGAGACAAATTAATAATTAGGTTTAGGTCTTTAACCAAGTCAATAAATTGTGAAAAATAGGTGATCATGAATAATTTAGCTACATTGTTGTATTACTATGCTACAGAAATAAGAAACTTGGATGTAAACTAACAAGTCATGCTATTTTTTTGAAGTCAAAGGGTCATAACTTATTGAAAAATTCATGGACTGAGACAAAATTCAAACTTGATCTGTAAGTTATGGTAAAGCAATTTACCAAGCACACCAGTTCATGCAATTTTTCTAAGTCCAAGGGCCATAACTAAGTGAAAAATCAACGGACCAAAACGAAATTTAAACTTGATCTGTAACTTGTTATGGCAAAGTACCCTAGCTACCAAATATCAAATGAATATCTGCAAGCACAACAAAACAAGAGGCCAATGGGCCACATCGCTCACCTGAGTCACCTTGGCCCATATCTGAAGACTTTCCATATATATTTGCATGTAAAACCTTAGTCCCAATAGTGGTCCCAACCTACCTCTGGATTCCATGATTTTTACAAACTTGAATCTGCACTATGTAAGAGAGCTCTCATGTAAATGTCAACTTCTTTGGCTCAATGGTTCTTGAGAAGATTTTTAAAGATTTTCCCTGTATATTTGTATGTAAAACTTTGATCCCCTATTGTGGACCCAACCTATCCCCAGGGGCCATGATTTTAACAAGCTTATATCTGCACTTTGTCAGGAAGATTTCATCCAAATCTCAGCTCTTCTGGCCCATTGGTTCTTGAGAAGAAGATTTTTTAAGATTTTCTCTATTTATTCCAATGTAAAACTTTGATCCCCTGTTGTCACCTCATCTTACTACTGTGGCCTCATCCGATCCCGGGGGCCATGCTTTTAACAAACTTGAATCTGCATTATGTCAGAAAGCTTTGATGTAAATTTCAGCTCTTCTGGCTCAGTGGTTCTTGAGAAAATTTTTAAATGACCCCACCCTATTTTTGCATTTTGGTGGCATGGCCCTTTATTTGAACAAACTTGAAAGTCCTTCACCCAAGGATGTTTTTGGCCAAGTTTGGTTGAAATTCGCCCAGTGGTTCTGGAGAAGAAGTCGAAAATCTAAAAAGTTTACAGATGGACAGACAGACAGATGACAGGCTATCAGAAAAGCTCACTTTAGCTTTTAGCTCAGGTGAGCTAAAAATCAATGGACCGAGATGAAATTCGAACTTGATCTGTACATATATGTAACATGTTATGGAAAGCAACAAACCAAATATCAAAATAATATCTGTAAGAACAGAGAACCAGAGGCCCATGGGCCACATTGCTCACCTGAGTCACCTTGGCTCATATTTAAAGATTTTTCCTATATATTTGCATGTAAAACTTTGATCCCCATTGTGGCCCCAACCTACTCCCGGGGGCCATGATTTTTTTTTTTTTGGAATGTGGACTATGTCAGGAAGCTTTCATGTGAATGTATACTTTTCTGGCCCAGTGATTTTTCAGAAGATTTTTATGATTTTCCCTATATATTTCTATGTAAAACTTTGATCCCCTATTGTCACCTCATCTTAGCCCCAGGGGCCATGATTTTCATAAACTAGAATCTGCACTATGTCAGGTAGCTTTCATGTAAATTTTTTAAACTTTCCTGGCCCAGTACTTTTTGAGAAGATTTTTAAAGATTTACCCTATATCTTTGTATCTAAAATTTTGATCCCCTATTGTAGTCCCATTCTATCCTCAGGGGCCATGATTTTAACAAACTTGAATCTGCACTATGTTAGGAAGCTTTCATGTAAATTTCCACTTTCTTGGCCCAGTAGTTTTTGAGAAGATATTTAAATATTTTCCCTATATGTTTTTATGTAAAACTTTGATCCCCCCTTGTGGCCCAATCCTATCCCCGGAGGACATGATTTTAACAAGAGGTACTGTGAGCAATGCTCACTAAGAATACCCCTCACTTACCCCAATCTCCCAAAGGGTGTTGGTAATAGGTATAAACTACCTCTTTTCTGAGTGTAAAAAACAAATGATATATTGCTACTTCAATGTCCAGTGCGCTTGACCTTTGGACCCCAAAATCCATAGGGAACATCTTCATCCCATGGGTAGTCCATATATATGATATGGTGACAGTAGGTGGAAAGGATAATGCTTTAGAGCCCGGAAACCATTGCGTCTACAGACGGACGGACAACCCGATTCCAGTATACCCCCCCCCACCACCCCCTATCCCCACAACTTGTTGCGGGGGGTATAATAAACTTGAATCTGCACTATGTTAGGAAGCTTTTATATAAATTTCCATTTTCCTGGTCTGGTAGTTTTGGAGAAGAAGATTTTTAAAGGTTTTCCCTGATATATTTGTAAGCAAAACTTTATTTCCCTCCTTGTGGCCCCATCCTACCCATGGGGGACATAATTTGAACATTCTTGAATCTGCACTATATCAGAAAGCTTTCATGTAAATCTCAGCTTTTCTGGCTCAGTGGTTCTTAAGAAGATTTTTAAAGATTTTCCCTATATATTTGTATGTAAAACTTTGATCCCCTATTGTAGCCCCATCCTATCCTGGGGGGCCATGATTTTCCACTTTCCTGGCGCAGTAGTTTTTGAGGAGAAGATTTTTAAAGATTTTCCTTATATATTTCTATGTAAAACTTTTATTCCCCCCCCCCCCTTGTGGCCCCATCCTGTCCCTGGGGGCCATGATTTTTACAAACTTGAATCTGCACTATTTCAGGAAGCTTTCGTGCAAATGTAAACTTCTTTGGCCCAATGGTTCTTAAGAAGATTTTTAAAGATTTTTATTTATTTATCAATATGTGAAACTTTGATCCCCTATTGAGGCCCTATCCTACCCCCAGGGGTCATGAATTTAACAAACTTGAATCTACACTATTTCAGGAAACTTTTATGTAAATCTCAGCTTTTCTGGCTCAGTAGTTCTTGAGAAGATTTTTTAAAGATTTTCCCTATATATTTGTATGTAAAACTTTGATCCCCCCTTGTGGCTCCATCCTACCCCCGGGGGCCATGATTTGAACAAACTTGAATCTGCACCATGTCAGAAAGTTTTCATGTAAAAATCAGCTTTTTTGGCTCAGTGGTTCTTGAGAAGAAGATTTTTAAAGTTTTTCCCTATATATTTGTGTGTAAAACTTTGACCCCCCCCCCTTGGGGCCCCATCTTATCCCCGGGGGCCATGATTTGAACAAACTTGAATCTGCACTATGTCAGAAAGTTTTCATGTAAAAATCAGCTTTTCTGGCTCAGTGGTTCTTGAGAAGATTTTTCCTATATATTTGTATGTAAAACTTTGATCCCCTATTGTGGCTCCATCCAACCCCCCGGGCCCATGATTTGAACAATTTTGAATCTGCATTATGTCAGGAAGCTTTCATGTAAATCTCAGCTTTTCTGGCTTAGTGGTTCTTGAGAAGAAGATTTTAAAAGTTTTTCCCTATATATTTGTATGTAAAACTTTGATCCCCCCTTGTGGCCCCATCCTACCACTGGGGGCCATGATTTGAACAAACTTGAATCTGCAATATGTCAGGAAACTTTCAGCTCTTCTGGCCCAGTGGTTCTTGAGAAGAAGATTTTTAAATGACCCCACCCTATTTTTGCATTTTTGTGATTATCTCCCCTTTGAAAGGGACATGGCCCTTCATTTGAACAAACTTGAATCCCCTACACCTAAGGATGCTTTTTGGCGAGTTTGGTTGAAATTGGCCTGGTGGTTCATGAGAAGAAGATGAAAATGTGAAAAGTTTACAGACAGACGGACGTCGGACAAAATGTGATCAGAAAAGCTCACTTGAGCCTTCGGCTCAGGTGAGCTAAAAAAGGGGTCTTCTCTAGTACATCTTAAAATAGTAATTTTGTCTTGAGGAGCATTTGCATAACATCGACATAAAATAGATTTATTAGGGTCATTTTTACTAACTTTACGCCCCCCGCCCCCCTCCACCCCCCCAAAGAACAAAGAAGTCATGGCCCTGACACGAATCCATTGTAAAAACCTTTAATTTTGAGGTCAAGGTCATATGGAAGTCATGAAGGTACCCGACACATCATGTCATGGTGATACACTCATGTGTCAAATATGGTATGCCTATGTCAAAGAACAAAGAAGTTATGGCCCGGATACGAATCAATTGTAAAAAACCTTTAATTTTGACCTTGAGGTCAAGGTCATATAGAGGCCATGAAGGTACTCAACACATCGTCTCATGGTGATCCACCTGTGTTCCAAATATGGCGTGCCTATGTCACAGAACAAAGAAGTTATGGGTCGGACACGAATCTGCACAGGCAAACAGACGGACAAACAGACAGAGTGATTCCTATATATCCCCCTGAACTTCGTTCGCTGGGGGTATAAATATAATTTTGGGGCTGGAATTGTATCTTATTCATGAAAATGATCAATGCACTCTTCAAAAGTTGTACAATTATAAAACAAAGTGACAAATCGCATAAATGAAATAATTCTTTTTAATCTGTTACCATGGAAACAATGCCCGGTGGGTAGTAGTAATTCTATATGTTTTCTTAAATATTTATGGTCCAAATATTATGTTTAAAGTAAAAAAATTCTGACATAGACCTTGTAAAGCTGCTCAATATACATTTTTGTTGCCATGGCAATCAATCTAAATTTTATTCAAGATATAAAAAGTGCTATATTGTGTGTTTTAAAATAACATTTTTCTACCAATTAGTATAATCTTATAGATAATACTCTTTTTAAAAATTCTACCAGCTTTTTACCCCATAAGTTTGCTTCGTGTAGTTTTTATACCACTAGTGGAGTTTTATGAAGAGGCTTACTTTTACAATTGACGGCTGACTTTTTCAATTTTGAGGGATCAACTCCAACTACAGAAATTGGACCGAAATAAATATACAGACTGCTTCAGTATAAACACCAAAACCGACAATTATGTATAACAATAGAATATTGTAAACTCTTTAGCAACCCTTGGGGGTCCGGGTTAGAATAAATCCTCTGTACCTTTGCTTGTCGTAAGAGGCGGCTAAATGGGGAGGTCCTTCGGATGAGACCGCAGAAACTGAGGTCCATTGTCACAGCAGGTGTGGCACGATAAAGATCCCCGCTGCTCAAAGGCCATAAGTGCCGAGCACAGGCCTAATTTGCAGCCCTTCACCGGCAATGGTGACATCTCCATATGAGTGAAATATTCTTGACAGGGACGTTAAATAAACAATATACAACCAACCTTACTCCCTCTACATTTCTTCGACACTTTCGCAATGCAATACTCGTTTCGACTTTTAATTTAAGATTAATTTATTGATTTTCAAATGTAATTTTGTTAACTGCGAATGACAAGCAAAGAAATGCATATAGGGACCCAGAAAATTGCCATAAAAAGAAAGAGTGGTTTTAAGTTTATAGTAGAAGCGTATCACAGCGCGCTCAATGTAACTGAAGTTATCCTGACATTTATAAAAATGTGTCATCAGCCCTGAAAACTTAAAAGTTGTCTATATATTACATCTTAGTTTTCTGGCTCCCCCTGGAACAAATTCATGACACCCAAGTTTGAATTACACATATACATGAAAGGTGAAAATAACGAACAGTGATCAATCTCATAACTCCTACAAGGAATACAAAATAAAGAGTTGGGCTTACACGGAACTCTGGACATACCAGAGGTGAGATCAGGTGCCTAGGAGGAGTAAGTATCCCCTGTCAATCAGTCACACCCGCCGTGAGTCCTATGTCTTGATCAGGTAAATGTATAGATACCTTGATAAGCTTGACTTAAAGAAATAGATCTACAAATACAGGTTAAATCGTTCAAAACATTAAAATTGGCCCCCATGATTGACTGAATATCGATAATTTTTCACTAATATGGAGACATCACTATTGTTGTTCATTATCGATGTAGGCATTTGACATGTATCCGAAATGCCATACCTCGTAGGGATGCGGATTAAATTAGGTCCTCAGTACCCCTTGCTTGACGTAAGAGGTGACCAAATGGGATGGTTCTTCGAATGAGACCGGAAAAACCGAGGTCCCATGTCATAACAGGTGTGGCACGATAAAGACCCCTCCCTGCTCAAATGCCATAAGCGCCGAGCTTAGGCCTAAATTTTGCAGCCCTTCACCGGCAATAGTGACGTCTCCATACAAATGAGAAATTCTCGAGAGGAACATTAAACAATATACAACTGAATGCCGTAAAGTCTTTGAATTTCGCAAATACCACGCCCAAATTTTTCATATTTGGAGTTGGCCCCTTTAAATTGTTAAAGTCAGCCGTCGATTGTAAAAGTAAGCCTCTTCGTAAAACTCCAGTATTCCCTTTTGTACAAAGATCCCGAAAATGTAAAACATCCCGAAAATAAGCCCATCTGGTCAAAAAACTACACAGGCGATTTTTTTTTTAAAAAGTCAATTTTCAAAAGATAAATTCCTACTGAACATACTGATATGCAACATGACTTTGTTCGCTATTTGTAAAAATGTCGCAAACCTTACCTTAAGAAGATTTTTAAATGACCCCACCCTATTTTTGCAGTTTGGTGATTATCTCCCCTTTGAAGGGGGCATGGCCCTTCATTTGAACAAACTTGAAAGCCCTTCTCCCAAGGATAGTTTTGGCCAAGTTTGGTTATAATTGGTCCAGTGGTTCTGGAGAAGTTGAAAATGTAAAATGTTTATAGACAGACAACAGGCGATCAGAAAAGCTCACTTGAGCTTTCAGCTCAGGTGAGCTAAAATGTTAATTTCGATCCCTGGCCCGATGGTTCTTGAGAAGAAGTTTTTTTGTTAAAATTTCTATATTTCAGTATGTAGTACATTTACATGTAAAACTTTGATCCGCTACTGTGGCCTCATCCTAATTTCAAGAACCACTGGGCCAGAAAAGCCGAGATTTAAATAAAAACTGCCTGACATAGTGCAGATTCAAATTTGTTCAAATCATGGTCCCCAGGGGTAGGATGGGGCCACAGTAGCGGATCAAAGTTTTACATGTAAAAGTCCCATATATCATCAACTACATAATTATGGTGACTATTTCTACAAAGTGTTTAGATTTTTTTTAATATTTTACTTTGAAAAAAGAGACTTGGGAAGTTTCTAGTATACCCAGGGCTTGAAATTAACATATGCCTGTCAGTCTGTGACTGGTTAAAAGTCTGGCGGACTGACGTCAGTCCGACATTTTGGAAATTATACTTATGAAGTTTTATACACACATTTGGCATGCTTCGATATGTAGATATCAGACGAATCTGATTTGTAAATATAAATCCCACATTTAAGTGTTACAATATTGTCTGAGGCATATTGAGTTAAATTACATTTTAATAACATTAACGAAATATGTTTAATTATTTCTGAAACACTCTGTTGGACTGGTAAATTTTTCTGCGGACTGGTTGAAATTATACCCCATCAGTCCGGCTGGACTGGTGACACAAAAAGTTAGCTTCAAGCCCTGTATATCGGTCCCCAATAGCACACAACTGTACATGAGCAGTTATTCCCCTTGACGTTGCTAAGCGGACTGTAAACACACCACCATTTGCATTTTCGCCTCAGAAGCTGAGAGGTGAAACTCGCCAATGTTTCATGAAATAAAATTGACTAGAAAGGCCAGCGGCGATTTAGCGTAATTAAGCGGGGGCTTGGAGGCGGTAGCCCCCGATAAGTCAAGGTGATCATGTGAGTCTATTATATAGATTTTAAAGAAATTAAGCAAGGATGTTGGGGGCAGCCCCCATTTCGGAAGTATCCGTGGGCTAAAATAAAAACATTTTTAAAAAGTTTTTTCCCCAATGTTACACTTACTAGAATATTTTTCGTAAAATAGGAAGAATCAATATCCTTTCTCAATCCCAGAACATTATTGACGATAATATTCAGGTGAATTACATAAGATAATGCGCACATCACAATATTCCTAAACAACGGATTCTATTGATTTTGGGAAATAAAATGTACATCTTTTTGCAATCTAATTTCATTTTGAATTTTAAAAACCAGTTTTTTAAACTTTAAACTTCATTTTACACAAGGAATTCAATTTTGGGCTTAATTTTACGATTTTTTGCCATTTTAAAGATATAATAATGTACATCTTTTTGCATTCTAATTTCTCATTTTGAATTTTAAAAACTGTGTTTAAAAACCAGTTTTTTAAACTTCATTTTACACAAGGAATTCAATTTTGGGCTTAATTTTACAATTTTTTGTCGTTTTAAAGATTTTACGCAATCATATATATATATATATATATATATATATATATATATAATTCAATAAAAAAAGCAGGAAAATATACAGTTCCAAATTATATTTAAATCACTAGCGCTTTCTGGATTTTAACATCCATCCTCAGGTGAATACAAATTAATTTAATTTGTATTCACCTGAGGATGGATGTTAAAATCCAGAAAGCGCTAGTGATTTAAATATATTTTGGAACTGTATATTTTCCTGCTTTTTTTATTGAATTATTTTGACTGTGTGATATCAACTCTTTCTATTTGGATTATATATATATATATATACTAAACCGCCTTCGGTGGCACTTATTTTAATTAGTACCATATTTTGGGGACCAGTATACTAGAAGTGTTCCAGAGACTTTATATATACAAATGTATATATATACGTATGTAAAACTTTGATCCCCCATTGTGGTCCCATCCTACCACTAGGGGTCATGATTTGAACAAACTTGAATCTGCACTATGTCAGGAAGCTTTTCATGTAAATTTCAGCTCTTCTGGCCCATGGTTCTTGAGAAGATTTTTAAATGATCCCACACTATTTTTGTGATTATATATCTGCCTTTGAAGTAAAAAAATATAAAAAGTTTACAGACAGACGACAGACAACAGGCGAACAAAAAAGCTCACTTGAGCTTTCAGCTCAGGTGAGCTAAAAATTAGATAAATTACAGGATTGACGGGACTCCGGAGTTGACAATAGCCAGCCCTCGTTTGCTCGCCATCCTTTGGCACATCTGTACACAAGTTTCCATAAAACAAAGCCCTCTTGTTTTTACTCAGTGCCAGGAAGGCACGGCTGAATCCCTGCTTGTTATCAGAGTCAGTCGTCACAATCCAGTCATTTAAGTTTTCCTCACTGTCAAATTTCCAAAAGTAGTTATATTCTCCATGAGCCACAGGGATTTTGTTAACACATGAAATGGATTCCCTGATTGAATTGTCAATTTTTCTAAGAGCCCTGGGGAAATTGTCCTTTAACCATATGGTTTTTTCAGCATCATTCTTTCTTCGGAATTGAGGTCGCCCTTGAAAATCTACAGAAATCTGTCTTTTACTTGAAATTCTCTCCACTGTCAAACCTGGTAGATTGTTGACAAAACGTTGTTTACATAATAGACAGACTGACTGTTTTAGCATCATGATTATATCTATGTACCATACCTGTAAAAACATAAAAATACATGTGAAATTCAAAAATTTTATGATATATGATGATTATTGAAAGGCATAGGGTCTAAGATATTGGTGAAATTTTGTATGTTCCAAAAAGGTGGTGAAATTTAAGATCATAACTAGAAAATCACACAAAGTTCTTCAGAATATTCACAAACACATTGGATACAATAGTATAGTAATTACAAAATAATTCCCTGTTCTCATTTGCCTAAACTGGTACCCTGTTGACTTCGCATCTCTTATGTTTGTGTGTAGCCACCAATCAGCGGGGTACCAGCTTAATATATTGTCCTCCAGACAAAATTTTTATAAAGGGCTAAAATGTCAAAATGACTTCAATTTCAAAGCGATGTAGCATTAGATAACTCATAATTAATACTACAAATTTGTTTTTTGGAGCTCTTTTTGCAAAATACTGTGATGTCATTTTTGAGATAAAAGATACTAGACCCTATGCCTTATTAATTCAATGAAATCTGATAGTGATAAATGTCAGCATGATCATAGGTGCTCGGGTCTCCAGATTAATAAAATGTATATAAATATACTAGTCTAGCGGGAAAAAGAAACTTTGCATTATTTAATAGATGAAAAAATGATAAAAAATAACAATGAACAAATTTTATTTCTTGTAATACTGTTAACAAATGTATTCGTTACAACATTTCATAATCCATTAATGTTAACGTCGAATAACGTCAATTTCAGCACACTCGAAAGACACTGGTATTCGAACTTGAATTAACAAAGTTAATAACGCATGTGACCACCATTTGCATTCACGCATGCTTGACAACGGCACCTCATTGATGCCACGAAAATGTTCAGAAATGCTTGAGGGATGTTATTTCAGATTTTGGTTAAAGCCTGGCCTAAATCAGCCAATGTCACTGGCTGATTTGGTAAAAGGCGTAGACGTTCCATTTCATCCCAGACATGCTCGATCAGTGATAAATCGGGGGAAACAGCTGGCCAAGGCAAGACATTCTGTTGAACAAAAAAGTCCCCGACTACACGTGCAACATGTGGCCTTGCGTTGTCTTGCTGCAGAGTGATGTGATTTTGCTGTCTCTGTATGAAGGGTATCACATGGCGATGAATAATTTCGTCTCGATAGTGTACGGTAGTGAGATTTCCATTGACAATTTGTAGAGGGGTCCAGACAGCTGATATAAAGGGTCGGTGTAATGACCTGATAAGTGTAATGTCCTGATTGACCTGATGGGCAATAACTATCTACACTAAAGCATATTTTTAAAATATGATATTTTAAGATTTGATCCAATTAAATATGCATTTTCCTTTCATAAAATACTAATCTTTAAAAAATATATGCATTTTCAAACCCGAGGGGTGTAATGTGACTAATGTCCTGATATTTAGTGTAATGTCTTGATGAGACATCTCTACAAAAATGATACATTTTTACGATGTTTTACGATGTTTTATCTATCAAAATGATATAAAATAAATCAATAATGGTTATTTGTTATTTTAAAACTTATACTAACTATTGATAAGGAAATAAACTTTGAAATGAAATAGTTATTGTTTCTTATAACTTGTTTTGTCATTCTTTATATATTTAATATAAAAGAAAAAAGTACAAAAAGATTATTTTATACCCATTTTATTGCATTTAGCAAAAGCGAATATCATTGTAATGTCCTGATAATTAATGTAATGAAGTATTTTATCAATCTGATCTGTAATGTTACATGTGTATATTTTTGTAGTGATTATTTTGTTTGAATGGCTTATTGGTTATAGTTGATATGTTGTGAAACATAATTATCAAACGTTGCTTAAACAAGTGTTATAAAGAGTTTCTCCTTTTTCAGACTGGATATTAATTTTTATTACAGATATTACATCTGCAATAAATATCCATCTGATATAGAATAACTATTCAGAGAGGTTGCAGACTGGGGGTGTGTGTGTCTATTATCACCCTATATATATTTTAATATGCATGCAGAAATAATAGATATTCAAATTAGAATGATTACAAATTCTAAAGGCAGTACTGTGAATAATGTAGCGGGAAAAAATGACTGATAATACCTCACTTATTCTTGATGGCTGTGAAGAATCTCTCATGGAAACTTTGATAACTTTGGAAAAAAATTCAGAAATGCCTGGACTTCATATTAATTATGGAAAAACTCATGTACCAGTAATATGGTTCTAAAGGTTCCAAAAAGTAAAGTAAGGAAACTTTGTTGCCCAGGCTTAGGTGGGGTACTACCAAATTTACTTTGTTAGAAATACATTTTGATGTTGAATTGGAAAAGATACCACAATTAAATTATGAAACAAATTTCTATAATCAAACATTGGGAGAAAAGGTTTGAAACTCCCGTTGGGAAAATTACAGTTATCAAGACATTACTAATTCATATTCTTATGTCAATCCTAAACCCATCTGAATACTACCTTAAGGTAGCTCTATCCTCATGTGACTTATCAATATTAATGGTACAAAGTGGAATATAGTTTAATTCAATCAATAACCAAAGAAAACGTATATGTTGACACCTTTTTAGAGATGTCAGACATACAAAAACAGAAGTATATATCAACATCAGAAAATCACACATTTTCGTTAAAAAGAATAATAAAAATAGATAAAAACTTGTTGAAATGACAAAATTTAAATATCAACAGTTTTTAAAAAACTGCTAATTCATAAATACGTATAGATTAATTATGGGTATTAGGGAAACCAATGTATAATAGACATCCAGTTGAAGAAATTCCAGCACAGGAGTTATTGCCCTTGACAACATTTTTAAAATCATAAATAACTGAATATCTATGGAAAATATAAACTTTTTCAGTATTAATAGTGTACCAGATTTTTTATTATATCCAGTGAATAATATTCCTCAGAAAGATATATTTCTATCAATAGCGCATACTTTAATCTATTAAGATTTTTGCAAAAACCTATGACATCACATGAAGATCGATCAACCTATATATTTCTTGTTTATATGGAATAATTCAACACAGAGGGTAAAAATGAGGTCATTGTTAAAAAATATAAAGATGGGGGATTGAAAATGGTAAACCTAATGGAATTCATAGCATCTATGAAATTATTCTTGATAAGATATCTCATGTTTTCAAATAGAGGGATGGAACATTTTATTCTAAAGTTGGACTTTACAAAGTGATAAACTGCGGAATTGATTATATTACAATATCCTTAAAAATATTGAAAAATAAATTTTGGATAGATGTATTCAAAGCATGGCTTATATTAAGTAACGTCAGTAACAATTATGATGTTGCTGCTGATGCACTGTTATTTTATAAACCAAATATTCATATTGGCGGAAAACCATTTTATAATTTTAAAAATCATAAAAAAAGAATGACCTGATCAATAACACATGTTGTAGTGCTTTATTACGTTACAGTTGATCTGAATGTTATATAAAAGAACTAGTTACATCATAGTTACATATATGTATCATTTATTATTTTCTAAAATATTATATATAAACTATTCACGGTGGTTATAATATGCATTAACTTATTTAAGTTCAGCAATTACAGGAGTGGCTTCAAATGATATTCCAAAAATAAATTGTTATATTGAAATTAATTTGTTTGTACATCACAGTATTTTAGCCTTGAAGGCATCTACAGCCCTCAATCATTTTACTTGGGTTGCTGGACTATCGGGATGGGTTTCTTTTTTCATGACTATCAAGTGCTCAAAATTATAATTATTTAAAGCCATTGAATGCAGATTCTAAATGGTTCTGATTTGGAAATTCATGTATAAAAATAGTTAAATTGTTTTATCATTGTAATATATATATATATATATATATATATATATATATATATATATATATGAATAAAGAAATAATAACACTACAAATATAATATATTACACATAGCGTTTTCTGTACATCAAAGACTGTCTGTAAATATAAGCTGAACGTATAAATTGGGCAGTGTGTTTAGGGAAATTCATTAATAGAAAAATAATACAACCTGAATTTGACATAGATAGTGTAGTTTTACATCCAATACTAGTAAAGAATTCTGTTCTGATATTTTTACTGCAGTACAATGTAGTAAAACATGACTCATCTCCTACACAATCTAAAGAACACAGAGTACATATTCTGTCTTCTAATGCTTCTCCCTTTTATTGCCCCGTTTCTATTATATAAATGTATATCAAGTATACCACATCTTTAATAAGTGCATGTAGAGATCTTCCTATATTTTGGAAATTCCGAAAACAAATGTCTCCTTTCACCCAATGTTTTTATAACTACTTACATTGTATAGCCATTATATTAATATTGATAATGAACAAATCTATCATTTAATTTTGATTTATCCATAATACTCATATCAGTTTTCATCAGGTCATTCCAATATCAGGACATTTCACCTTTGATGTAGTATAAGTTTAAAATAACAAATAACCATATTATTGATTATAATGATTTTTTTAAATATCATTTGACAAATGCATGTTTGTGAAAGAATTCAATATGAAAACAAACATCATCAAAAGAAGCTTTGTGACAATAAAGTAACACATCAGGACATTACTCAATAACGCTCTACGTACGTGTCATCAGGTCATTCCGATATTAGGACATTACACCCTTGGTTTATCTTAAAACCTAAAATAATGAAAAATAACCAACAAATATTAAAAATAAAAGTTGAATATCTTAAGATATATACCAACTCATAAACATAATTAATTTGGATGCATAAAACATCGTAAAAATGTATCATTTTTGTAGAAATGTCTCATCAGGACATTACACTAAATATCAGGACATTACACCCCTCAGGTTTGAAAATGATGAATTATTATGTATTAAAATGCATATATTTTTTAAAAATTAGTATTTTATGAAAGGAAAACGTATATCTCTTAAAATATCATATTTTTAGAATATGCTTTAGTGTAGATAGAATGGTATCAGAACTCGTACCCAGGAGAACCTGTACGCAGGAGAACTCGTACCCAGGAGAACCTGTACGCAGGAGAACTCGTACCCAGGAGAACCTGTACGCAGGAGAACTCGTACCCATCAATATCTGGGTACGAGTTCTCCTGGAGAAAAACTTTTGTCATTTTATCATATAGAAATGTGGGTACGAGTTCTCCTAAAGAAAAACTTGTCAATACTTCTCATTACCAGCACATTAGAGTTATCGCGCTTTGATGACTTTGTGCGTCATTGGTTAGAAAATGCACAAGTCTCGCGAGCAAGTGCAAGATTACTGGGACATAAACGAAACGTTCATAGCACCCCCCCCCCCCTTTTTTTTAAAGTTAATGTACATGGTGTACTTTTAAATAAAATAGCCATTGGTAAAACTGCATTTTAAAAATATTCTAAAACTAATTTATCAAGGATGTTACATGTTTTTTTAAACTCTACTACACCTATTATAAAAATTCCAAACAATGATGTTCTCTGTCCTAATTCAATCAATATTTTGTAATTTTCAAAATAGCTTAGATGCAGTTTAGAAAAGCATTTGTTGTGTTAATTAGTGTTATAAACGTCTAAAAAAAAAATGCAGTTTGGCAAATATATAACTTATTCTAAAATATTTGAAAGAGAGAGAGAGAGAGAAGAGAGAGAGAGGGGGGGGGGGGTACATTAACCATTACAAAGTCCATGCCATATGAACCTGTCCAAATGGTATGATAAAATAAAATGTCTTCATAATCTGACAGAATAATTTTAATAACATTTGAATCCCATTAATTACAAGAAAAGTCATTGTGTCAGATGTGCATATTGGTTTTTCCCTTCACAAATCTTCTTGCGATTGATGCTTTATATCCAGGGGCAGCACTTTATGAGGCAGTGGGTCCAGGGTGCGAGGCCCCCGGAAGCTCATGGATTTTACAGATTTTATGGGGCTTGAAATATTTCTCCTATTTAGTATACTATTTACCATCATTTTAATACGGTGAAATTAATAAAATGACCCAAATTTTAAAGGTACATACGTACTCGTAATCAATTTTTTTTTCTTTCCAAAGTAACATAGTGTATCTATAATGGCGTTTTATAACAAGTTATGTAGCGTAAACTAATTGATTTCATCCCGAAAGAAAGAAATTGGTCACAATAAGTTCTTCATTTCTGACCAATATTTAACTCTCGGAAATCTTCAGTTAACCTATTTGCATAATGTATGCATTGCGACCGCCTTTTAAACACGTGATTACAGAGAAAACAATGGCGTCGGTAAGTATTGACGTTATTTCACTTTGAGTAATCTTTTGTATATATTGGAATAAGAACCATTCCGATTAAATTAGTTTTAGTAGATCATGTGCAAAACACTAATTATTAATTAGATATGCACATATCCAAGAATTGGTTGAAAATATCCAAAATGAATGACTTGAATCTCTTCTACCAAAAATAGCGTCTGTCGTACGTCTTGCCACGCTTGTTTGTTTATATTTTAATTTTAGAACTTTACAGATTTTAGTCTGATTAATTATAGACACAGGCACGTATAATCGGGGGAGGGGATACGTTTTCGAAAATAGCCATCATTTGTTATGTTTGGATATATCAAAGATATATATCCCCCCCCTATACCTAATGACAGTTGTACATAATAAAATGGGTCGAAAGCAAGTTGGAAAGTTTTGAATAAAAATTATTTAGTGAAGTATGGGCATTCATTGATTAAAAGATTATTAAAGAAACTACTTCTCTTCTGGATGACCCCTTCCCAGCAACACACACATTAAAACCCATGTGCCCAATTTGTGATAATAGAATGGGAGATTCAAAATCACTTGTTATCCACCTGATTCTATAGCATTGTCCTTACAATCCTCACCCCACCTATTATCTCAACCCAATAAATAATAATCACATGGGCTCTTTTTGCCAATTTTCAGGAGAGTTCTAGTACCACAACTATACAGAGCAGCGATGAAGAGATAGATGTTCAAGGTCAAGTGAGAGGTAGGGGTAGAAACCGTCGAAGGGGGAGAGGTGTTCGAGGAAGAGGCAGAGGAGGCAGGGGTGAGAGGTAGAGGAGGCAGGGGAAGAGGTAGAGGAGGAGGACCATCAAGAGATGAAGTTGCCCTTGATCAAATCAATAGAAGGAGTGAAGTTTTACAGGTAAGCAACAAATACATGCAAAATAAATTTGTACACAATAATATACAAGTTACTGAAAAAATTACATTGCCATGTACCCTATTAGATCTACACATTTATGTATGATTTATATTGTAGGAACACATTTCAATTATGGAGGTGGATGAACTTCGAGAACTGTGCCTCACGATGGCAGAAAAACAACCTGGTCTAGTTCACGATATCATGCATCCTCCTACCCAACAAGGGGGCTACCACCAACAACCTGGCGGGACTTGCCCAAACTGGTGTGTTTGTGGAAATTGCCGGCAGATGCCAACAGATAGGGAGAAAGTGTGCTGTGGGAAAGAGCAATGCATAACTCTTTTTACCAGTATGATCAGTGTGATCATTAGTGTACATACTCTGTAAACATTTTTAGTTTTTTTTTTTTTTTTTTAAATTGTATACAAGAATTTTGAAGATGGATTGTATCATTGCTGAGTTTTGTATTGGTCAGTTCACATATATATTGCTTTCAATTTACTTCCTCATGAGATAATATAGAAATATAATTTTCATACCACATTACGACACAACACATCTTTATCACACCGATGTTTCTAAAAAGATTCTAAAGAACTACATGTAATTTCTTCTATAGGACTTCTCGGTGCTAATTCTCGCTAGCCCTTGCCAGACTGTATAGGAGAGACATTTTGGTCTTCAATGATGAAGTGGACGAGAGAAAAGGCAACCGTCACCAAGCGTACCGACAATATATCTTGTGGACCCATGGCAGACTAGGTGCAGGGGACAGACGGGTCATTCCATCCTGCGCGGTTTGGTCTATTAGAGACAAGTTTCCTGACCCTTTTGGTCAATACACTGGATTTGTTGCAGGGCGAATATAAATGTACATAGCCAAATATAATATATATATATATGTTTGTAAATGTAATTGTATATATACTAACCTAAAAATTATGATAGCCATTTGTATATTATTTTAATACTGCTAGTCCAATATTGTTATTCTCTATAAATATCCTAGATTTTTTTTTTTTGTATTGCAACTATGAAGTTGAAATATTTTTACATCCTCGTAGCCATGTTTAAAAATTTACCTTATCTTAGTAAAATGAACTATTATCAGTCACTTTTGATTTTTTACACATTGTTCATATCATTATCAATAATCTGTTGTGGTAAAAGATTGAAGAAATTGTTGTAACAAGAATAAATTTTCTAGGTCTTTTAAATTTTGGTGTTGTTACAATGTAAATGTTAATTAATCAATGAAGTTCACAGGCAAGGTATGACATTGTTTTATGACCATTTTCATTATCCTCTCATAGTATGAATGCTCCAAGCATAATCATCCCGTTTCTGAAATGTTATACAAATCGTAAGTCTTGGTAACTTTTGACCTTTGACTAAACAAAGTGATAATGTCATCTGCACTACCTAAAACTGCTTGCCTATTATAGGCCTTGCTTTCCTTGAGAAGACAAATCTCAACAGGGGGTGGCAAATGACTACATAGCTCGCCAGGAAGCGTAACTACTTGTATTTCCTTTGAGCCAAAAGTGGATAGAAGTCCATGGCCGCAAGGTCAAAGGCCTTGGTACCAAAATAAAGGCCTGGTCAGTAGCACTTTTTATGTGAAGTATCAAAGCCCTATCTCCCATGGATATATCAAATATGCAGTATTGAATATTAGGTCACTAGATGAAGTCTTCAAACACCAGAGATGTTTGTAAAACTCATATGCCCCCATGGTGCAAAATTGGAAAGGGTTATACACATGCATCATTTTATTGATAGTATCACCAATTCAAAATAATGAGCAATGTTTTCCTATGCAAGGAGTGGATTGACCACATGACCTAAAATTCAATAGGGGTCATGTGCTCCGTATGCTGTACCAAGTTTGGTGTCAATCAAACAAATAATTCTGAAAATATAGGAGACAATATATTACTATGTCCAGTTTGACCTCAAATCATTAGGGGTCATCTTCTGAAGATGTACAAATTTTGATGTCTGTTGAGCAAAGGGTTCTCAAGATATTGAGTGATCAATATATTCCTAAGTCCAGTTTGACCATGTGACCTCAAAATCAATAGGAGTTATCTTCTCCTGAAGATGTAACAGTGTACTACGTTTGATGTCTCTCAAGCAAAGCGTTCTCAAGATATTGAGCGAACAGTGTCTTCTTATGTTCAGGGTAGATTGACCCTTGACCTGATAAACAATAGGGGTCCTTTTCTCATAACCAACCCACATACGAAATATAACGATCAAGTGAATGGTTCTCAAGATTTTGAGCGACCATGATCTACTGACCAACCGCCAGGTGCAAAGCAGTATGCCCCATTTCTTTGAAGATAAGAATGAAAGGCCTAGTCATGAGGCATATACATGTAAAGTACATGAATCAAACCCCTACCCCCATTGGTTGAAAAGAAATAGAACAGGTTATTTTTTTTTCATAGTGATAAACAACTCGTTTGGCAATCCAAAAAAAATTATATCCTAAATATACTTGGGGAAAACTTTGATCCGATTTAAACATCATAGAATGTAAACAATGTCAAGGTGGTTCTACCTAAGTTTCATTTTTTCTATCCCATTAGTTCTTCAGGGGTGGACAGGGCCTTTCATTTGAACTAATGTGAATCCCCATTTATTGGTCTAGAGTAAAGTTTACAAGCAAGATGGACAACATGTGATCAGAAAAGTTACAATGTGTAAAATGGGTTTGTTACAAGATTGAGACAGATGTAGATTTTACATGATATAATTTCAATTAGATATTGCTGCAATACATGTACTATACTAAGTATAATTTCACATTTCTTTACAATATAAAATTCACATTTAATTTCCGTGGCAGTTCAAAATCGTGATTTCTGCTGCAACACAAGTTCTTCAGTTGGAGGTGGTTCTACAGGTGCCAGATGTTTTTGCAATTAATCTGGGATCATCTGGTGCCAACACAGTTTTTTTTCATGCCCACTCTGTCATTAATCCTCAATTTTACAGCATCGCACAATAGAGATGAATTATACTCATATTTTTTCCTTTCCCTCATGGCATGCACTGTCCATCTCCCACTTTTTTTTATTAAATACACGATGGTACCTAATAAAAAAGTCACATAAGTAGAGAATGCTCAACATCATGTATTTGGTATAATAAAACGTTGTAATCATTCAATCAATTCATATTGCATCAATGATCTCATAAACAAGGCGTACAGCAAACAGTACAATATACGCCTAGTGGACCTTCAGTGCAATATTTGTATGTAAGACAAGAAGAAATCCATAACACTCTTTAAACCTACTTTAAGCCCTAAAGTAGGTCACAGTGCATCAATCAAGTTAAAATGTGAACAATTTTGTATTTCTCTGAGAGGGAGGTTCTGACCAAATTTTGGAAAATGAAAACAAAGTTTTTCTACTAAGTGAAACCATAACGTTGACCTTGAGGAATAATAGACATCCTCTGCATAAGGTGTATGTATATCGCGTTTGATGGTCCTAGCCCCAACAGTGTAGTCTGTATCCTGCTTACAAGATTCTCCTATCAACTGATACGACCTTGACCTTGACAAACAATGGAAATCTTCCTCTCCTCAAGATGATCAAATGTACCAAGTTGAAAGATCCTGGAGCTTATGGTTCATTCTACAATTTACCTACAATGTCTGAACAGACACAACAGTATACCATAGTATGCCCCCTCCCCCCTTTTTTTTGACAGACCGGATACTTGTACATCCCTAAGATTACCTTATTTTTCCATCTTTGTTTTTCTGCACTGGACGGTCTGAGTTCATATTGTGATCCAGTGCTGCTAGTCTGTTCCTGGCACAATAGACTGGTGGGGTATAGGCGTATCATTTTGAACAGTACATCAGAATGTGCTGATGGAATCCTTCCAGTTCAGCTGTACTTCTGAAATTGAACTCTCATGTAATAACAATGTTCGTCATCAACATGCATGTACCATGGATACATTTTTAGACAAGAGGCCCACAGGCCTAATCAGTCACCTGAGAACTAGTTAAAAGTATTACTAGTCCCCAATGGCATTGAAATTTTATAAACAAAAATTTCCTGTTCAAGAGTTCTGAAATTTACATTCCTCCTACAGAAATCGCTTCATACCAAAATTTGAAAATTGGAATAGCAGACTACTTATCGAGAAGTTAAAAATCAATATATGCACCCAGGGGTGCATGAGCCGAATTGCATGGGATACATTGTAAAGTCAGGAATGATGTGGCATATTTACAATTGTGAAGAACTGATATCAGTTTTAAACTTTTCGAGTTACTGTCCAGAAACCATATTTGTCAAAAATTTCAATCTATTTTCAGTAACTGTGACCTCGACCTTTTTTCTCCACAATCAATAGGGGCCTTGCTTTGCTGGTATCCAACACTATATCCAAGTTTCATTTCATTCAAATTAACAAATTTCGAGTTATCCTTCGGAAACCAATTTTTTTTGTTGAAATTTTAAATCTATTTTCGGTCACTGTGACCTTTACCTTTGATCTATTTTCTCCAAAATAAATAGGGGTCTTCCTTACCTGGTACATAACAATATCTTTAAGTATCATTTGATTCGGATTTAAACTTTCTCAGTTATCATCCGGAAACCAAATATTTCTGAAATTTTTATTCTTTTTTCGGTCACTGTGACCATGACCTTTGACCATTTTTCTCCAAAATCAATAGGGCTCTTCCTTACCTGGTACCCAACAATATATAAAAGTTTCATTTTATTAGATTGTAAATTTTTGGAGTTATCATCCAGAAACCCAACTGTTGATTGATTGTATCTTGTTCAACATCCCCCTCAAGAAATTTTCACTCATATGGAGGAGTCATCAATACTGGTGAAGGGCTGCAAAATTTAGGCCTATGCTCAGCACTTACGGCCATTGAGCAGTGAGGGTTCTTTAGCGTGCCACACTTAGTGGTTTTAAGGTCATCTTCAAGGACCTGTGCAGTCAATACTTGTTTAAACAACAGAGGTCTGTTGTGACTGTGATAATTCATATATATAAGGCGACCACCTTTACAAAAAGACCTTGTCTACAGAAGCATAGTGGGGAAAACAGTACAGTATTTACAATACCTCATCTACTGAGTGACCTGTAAATGCAAACCAATATGCCCCCTCCTTTCAAGCAACCCAAACAAATGATTTAGACAGAAAATAGTCTATTCTATGATTTCATTACTCCATTTTACCTGAATCTCAAATAGTATCCAACATTGTTCAAAAGTCTTTTGTTTAACACCACAGCTGCTAGGTCTTTTAAGACATGGGCATGCTTCGTCGGTGACAACCATGGTTTTGTCCTTTCCTCTTCACCTAATTCTCCATGAAGACAGTGGTTAACACCCCCATGAGATAGAATCCACTCATGTGTGTCTGTAATGTGCTGCAATACACTTTGCCATATGCCCTGGAAATAAAATGCACACACTGATATGCAGTACATGAATAAGTTTGCTTTTTCCATGCAAATTTGTATACATTGAACTTGCTTCTTCAATTGTAATATTGACAAATACATGTGCATTAACTTTCCACTATATGTCTTACCATGAATTCCTCATACGACTCTGCACGACGACATGAAAACCAAAAGTGGTTCATGATGTCTTTACACCAATCCAATAATATGTTATTCCCCTTCTTCTGAGCCACCTAAAATATAAATTACTGATTAAAACTGTTCATGATTTTGAGAATCATTATCAAATAAGATAATTAATCTCTCACCAAAACATTATATTTACTAACCTTCAAAATCTTCTTCCCCAAATTCTTTGCCACATGCCATATATCATGGGAATGGTGTATATTTGGGTAATCTTTCTCTGAAAATAGAAATAAAAGTTGTAAATGCTTTGAAAAGAGAATCATTTACATTTTATCAATTGCTAGTCCATAGAGAAAATTTATATGAAATACTTACTCATTACTGAACCAATTCCCAGGTGTGCATCAGTCACTACCTCTACCACCTTTATATCTTTTTCTAACAGGTCGTTGAGGGCGATTTGAAATCCTGCTTTTTCCATGTTGACAGACTTCCTATCAGTCATCCTTTTATCTAGGGTTTCAATGGTCAGGATTTTTTTGGTCTCGTTGTCCATTAACGTGTATGAACAATACTGTGCACAATGGCCTGGTGAATCATTTCTGCCATCACCTGAAAAAGGTACAAGCCAAAGGGGTTGTATAAACAAATACACAGACATTCGATAAGAAATGAATGGCAATTGAAATTTGAAAACTCTTACCTAAAACTACAACTTCTTTGTCCTTGAAGTCATTCAACAGCTCTTGACGATGATCACTCCAGAATTTGTCAATGGTTGGGATAACATATGTACTGCAAATCCTATGAAACTGGTCTGCAGAGGGAAATTTCAGTTTTAACATCTCTGCCCACAATGCCAATTTTCCATAATTATTTCCAGAGGTCAGGATGGAACCACAAATTAGGAAGTCTCCACTATGTAGCCGTCGGTTTAACTGAGGCTGTGAACACCAGTGGTGACTTACATGGCCTTCTTCACAAATCTAAAAATACATTTAATAATGAATATACTGCCAATGTCCAGTGTGTAACAAAATCAATGAATAAGCAAAACTAATTAAGATTTCCTTTACAAAAATGTATCTTTTAATACTGATATGATCAAGTAACAAATTCCACTTATATGCTAAATAATACTAAAAGCTAAAATATTACTGATAAATACCCATTTCAAGTGCAATGCAGATCCAACATAAGACTCCTTAATCTGTATAGGTTTATTGCATGATTGTTCTGTGCATCGTGGTACATGTATCTTAGTCAACTCCTTTATCTGATCAATGAATGCAATACATTTCAAAGCCGTAGTCAATTCTCTGCATTCTCCCTCTGTGGACGCCTGGAAGAACTCCCATCTCAATATCTGGACCTTCCAGTTGACCATCATTGCCAGGCAACTCAAACCCAAACTCAACCTCTTCATAGGCCACATCTTCTGCCATACTGTTCACATCATCTGGTCTAACACGTAAATTAATTTCATGTAATTAACACTCTAAAGAAACATTTATTCATGTCTTTCCAATATCAAATACGTGTTCAATAGATAGAGGATATTCAATATGCCGTTGGGAAGTCTTAGCTTATTTATGAAATAAATTCTAAATCTTAATTTTTGTGTATTACATTTTCTAGAGTTTCTTGTATGTCCTTTAGCTGTCTCATTTATATGATTAGCATGACCTTGCTGTTCTAGAGGTCAAGGTCATAGATCATGGTGAGAAATTATAGGTCTTGCCACAAATCTATATAAAAAATATGAAAGTTTAACAAAATAACTCAGATGTTATTGAGTAGATCAGGTTGTTAAAAAGTTAAACTCCAAGGTCAAAAGGTTAAACATGGTATCACCTGAAAGATCTTGCCATAAAAAATCTATATACAAAATATAAAAGTCCTAAGGTCAGAAAATATTGATTTGGTTACGTTTTCTTAAAAGTAATTTAAACTCTAAGGTCCAGATAAATTGGTAAAGAACTTTGGTACCTATGAAAAGGTCTTTTCACAGGGAATGTGCATATGAAATATGAAACCCTATCACTAACCATTCAAGTTATGAGCAAAGTTTCTGAAAAGATGGACAGACAAAAGTGATCAGAAAAGCTCATTTCATCTAATAAATAAATAAATATTTACATATCATGGGTGTAAATTAAAATTATGAACCTAATGTGAAAACTGTCATATACTTACAGAATAGCTGTGACATCAAAACTTGGCTGGTAGTTTGGGTCATCCTCTTCTGAGTCTACTGCCTCTAAATCTGAGTCTTGTACTGAGATGTCAATGGACAAGCTACAACATACAAGATGTATTCTATTCATGCACACGGCACACATAAGACTTTGGGGGTGGGGGTTCATATATGTAAACAAATTAAATATACTTCTCTAAGTTTCATATACTTTCTAAGTGAGATAATGAATATGAAAATAATGTAGTACTAGTAAGCTGTGCATTGTTCGTACAACATTCAAGACTTGAAGTATAAAATTTAACAATGTGCAAGCCCAGCATTTAAGAGTAAATAGGGTAATTTCTTCACAGGAAGAGTTTTATTCAATATAAAAGTATTCAGTCTTAGTCCACAAAGTTGAAGCAATGTAAAAAGATGTAGTATGCATAATGTATACTTCATTATATTTCATATATCTAATAGTGGATGCACAAAATTCTTACTTCAAAGGATCACAAAATGAATCTGACCACTTCTTTGGTTTGCGAGAACGGCTAGTTAGTGGAGCTTCTGCAGTAGGTTTCATACTGGTAATCTTTTTTCTAGTACTAGTGGGAAAAAAAGAATATGAAGTACTGAAGGTAAAAGTTGAATAAAAACACAAGATATGAATTATTTTCAATGGTATGTATTGAATTCATAAAAAAAAATACTGTTCATACCCTGGATCTTCAGGACCGGAAACATGCAATTCCTCCACTCCTGACATAGGTTCTCTACAATGAAAGAAAATTTGCTTATCTGAACCATGGCAAGATTAGGAATGAGGTCATTGAAAAAACAGTAAATGTAATACACAACTTCCGAGATATCAGCTCTTTTGTGATGGAGGTACGTTCAGTGTTCTGTTGAACGCTTGAGTGGGTACAAGATGTATACATACACTATAGACAGTGCTGAGTAGCTATGTAAATACGGATAAAAGTAATGAAAGTGTAAAGTTTGTTTATATGAGCCATTGTTATACATTAACTGACCATATCAAGAACACTATTTGTTTGAATTAGGTCATCAAATTAAATATGAAATCATTTTTTTATTTCCTCCTCTGCAAGAGTGATATTTAATCAAAGAAAAATGGTGATTATCGATTTTTGTTTAGCTATTTTATTATCAAATACTAATAAACTTACTAATATTGTGTGTCCCTGCAGTTTGGGTGGTTGCATAATGTCTGATAATCGGCCTTTAGGCAATATATGAAGGCAGCAATAAGCAATTGTACCCACAAAGGGAAAGAACTATTGGGCAACTCGGAAATTGCATATTGGTAGAAATGTTCATTGAGCATTTGTTCATTTACAGGTAATTGTAATTTTTAAAATTAATAACTTTGAAAAATATCATATAATTCCAATTATATTTCAATTACTTTTGAATAATTTACAATCTACCTTATTTGTTATTCTACAAAAAGTTATGGATGAATGGAATAAACTACTCAGTATGTATAAGAATTTAAAACACATGCACTGTATTATAAAGGATATATCACATATCCATTGTTTGTGTATCATTGTCCTTAAATAAATACTCTGTCCATATTTGTTAATTGCTAAAATAACTACTCATGGACACTTGGGTCACCTTACCTGGATGGGCAGCATATGCCCCCAAGTGAGGAATGATTGATTCAATCTATTCATTTAGGGACACACTGACAATTAACAGTACTCTGAACAAAACAATATCAAACCCCAAAACTTATTTGAAACAACAAAGTCAGGGATGACAGGTGTTGTAAACTGTTTACTGCACTCCAAAGTTACAAAACCCAGGTAAAAAAATCTCATCAGGATAAAATCTAATTGCCAAATTACTTGTATGATATTTTTTTGATAATAAATATTTGAAACTACTAACATTGAACATAATGGTTAATTTGATTAATTAATTCCTCAAAGTAAAGGAGGTGATTTCATTACATTGTTTATGTAATAGTTGGGCACTATGGAAGATGTACAACAGTGAAGGAAAATAAAAAATTACAATGAATTCAAACTCTGTCTGATGGGACATTTCAGATACTTGTGTATCTAAATGGTGATCACCAGACCAATGCAGATTCAAATATCTTATAAAAATTTAAGAAGAAACTCACTGTTCTGAATCAGCAGATATCTCTGACATGGATGGTGTTCTGTCATATTCTTTGTTTTTTAATCTTGATATGATGGATGGTGTAGAAGTTTTCATGGCCATAGAGGTGTGGACGCTCTGGGGTTCTTTAAAAGCTGCTTCATTTTCAAATCTGAAAAATTATTACTGTATAATTATTACTGTATCATGAATAACCACCATCAACATCTTATCAGCTGATTGTTGAGCATTCAGTCATCGCAAGACTTGTCGTTCTTCAAAATGTGCGTGTACAACGGGTGATCCCCCCCCCCCCCCCCCCCCCCCGGGAAATCAAGGTCATCAACTCAAAGCAAATTTTTAGTGCTGATTCCAAAGGGGTCAGGGGATAAATTTTACATTGCAATTTGCCATTTGTCTCCCTTTCTCGCTTAGCGCGCATGTTATGAAACATGGTAGGACTACATAAAAATATAATATACCGCAAACTTTTCCTTTACATCACTTCATATTTTACAGACATATAAAAGTATGGGAAAGACTCAATAATTTCTTTACCGTTCCAGCAACATTGTCGCCATTTCTTCCTCCGTCTTCGTTTTCGTCTGTTGTTGAAGACTTTTCCACTTCTCAATTGCTCCTCCAATGTAAATTCTACTTCCTGCCAGTTTCTGGTTGTACTCCTTCTTCCTTCTTTTTCTCTCTGATGTTAGAGTGGCTACTCTCCCTCCTCTTTTTTTCGCTTTCTTTTCTCTTACTTCGTCTTCCGCCATTTTTGTTTTGTTTATCGCGCGATATGCTAATAAGACGGTCACGTGGTCAGCATTCGGCTTCTTTCGGAAAGACAGAGTTTCAAAAAGGACAGACTGTCTTTTGAAAATATTTTCATTTATATCTTTAAAACCATAGATTTTTGAATACATGTTTAATAGAGTTTTTTAGGTTTTTTTATTCATAGAATACCGTAGTAATAATATTTTTATAAAAAATTAGTATGAAAATTGGAGCATATGCATCTTTAAGGGTTTTTTTGGAAAAAAATTAAGTTCTCTCAATAAAGTAATTCAAGAAATCAAAAGATTTTGTCATTTATTTCTCCGGGAGTAGAAGAATTTATTGCTTCTATTATCATTTAGTACATTTTCAGAATCAAGATACCGCGATTTACCTTAAATTTGAAAATTTTAGCTGCGCCCCCTCTAAATCCGCCACGGATATCGGTCAGATTTGGCAGATTTAGCATCATTAAATCTAATGATTCACATAGTTTAATAAGTTCGTCCATTTTCTTGTAAGAATAACCAATTCCTAAATTTGCCTTTAGAATATTAATCAGTGTCGTGGTTTGCAGTTGGTTATAATATGTATTCGATATCATAATTTATATTACGTATGCCTAAGTAATGTTTACGTATGTTGTCCCGGTAGCACAACTTTACGCGCCTTTAATTTGAAGAGTTCCACTAATGGAAATGATAAGTATTGTATTATAAAAATCTGGGTACGAGTTCTCCTGGAGAAAAACTTTATCATTTCTGTTATAAAAACCTGGGTACGAGTTCTGCCGAAAAAAAAAAAACATAGTCACTTTATCGGATATTTATCTGGGTACGAGTTCTCCTAGAGAAAAAACTTTGTCATTTTATCAGATAAATCTGGGTACGAGTTCTGGAGGAAAAAAAATTGTTATAAAAATCTAGGTACAAGTTCTCCCGGAGAAAAAAAAAACTTAATCATTTTCTTAAATGGATTCTCATGGAGAAAAACTATGTCTTTATTGTCATATAAATTCTGGTAAGAGTTCTCCTGGAGAAAAAGTTTGTCATTATATAGTAATCAAAATTTTTATACGAGTTTATCTCATTACCATTTTAGGTATTGGAATCTGGGTACTACTTCTCCTTGAAAAAATCAAGGATTTCATATATACATAATTTACTATGAACATGACTTTCAATTGAATAAAAAAAATAAATGCAATGACCATACTTGTTTGTTGTTTTTGTTTTTCATTTGAATTGCTGTTTGGCTTGAGACGATAATTAGTATAATTATTGCAATTAAACACCAATTTTAAACCTGTGACATTGTATTTTTATAGCAGACCTCTATTCTCCGGCACATGGAGGAAAACTCGTACCCTGATTTATATGACAAAATGACGAAGTTTTTCACCAGGAAACTCATACCCAGATTTTTAAGACAGAAATGACAAAATTTTTTCTGTAGAAGAACTCGTACCCAGATTTATCCGTTAAAATGACTTATGCTTTTTCTCCGGGAGAACTTGTACCCAGATTTTTATGACAGAAATGACAAAGTTTTTTCTGCAGGAGAACTCGTACCCAGATTTATCCGATAAAATGACTTATGTTTTTTCTCCGGGAGAACTCGTACCCAGATTTTTATGACAGAAATGACAAAGTTTTTTCTGTAGGAGAACTCGTACCCAGATTTATCCGATAAAATGACTTATGCTTTTTCTCTGGGGGAACTCGTACCCAGATTTTTATAATACAATTGACAAGTTTTTCTTTAGGAGAACTCGTACCCACATTTCTATTTCATAAAATGACAAAGTTTTTCTCCAGGAGAACTCGTACCCAGATATTAATGGGTACCCGGGTACTAGGACTGAAACAATTAATCACGGTTCACTGGAACCGCGATTCACAGCATTCGGTTCAACATCTTCAAATTTCGATTCGGTTCATGTTTACATTTTTTTCCGGAAATAAAGAATTCAACGCGGATTTGGTTTTTTACTTTACAATTTATTACAACAAAAATGGCGGACGCTAACTCGGGAATCGTGATTAAAAACCTTTTAGCAAATCTAAGGTCCCCTGCATGGAAGCATTTTGGTTTTAAAGAGAACGGAACTGCAGCAGTATGTAGAATTTGTTTCACAGAAATAAATTACCAATGCTCTTGGATATTTTATAGCATGTGACATGAGACCATATTCCGTTGTTGAAAACAATGATTTTCATGGGGAATAATGAAATAAAAACATGAAAGTTGTATATTTTTTATTGTTTATTAGAGTTTTTGACAACTATGGAATTGAATCGAAAATAATCGAATTGTGGCCCAAGAATTGAAAATCGAACCGAACCGTGATGTACCTGAATCGTTGCAGCCCTACCGGGTACGAGTTCTCCTGGGAACGAGTTCTCCAGAAGTCGATAGAATTATTGCCCATCAGGTCATTACACTTATCAGGTAATTACACCGACCCCGATATAAACACTTTAATAACTTTTATCCTTATTTACATAGCTAGTCTATAACATTAGTATACATCTTGTACCAAGGTTCGAAATTAACTCATGTCCGTAAGTCCGAGACTAGTAAAAAACGTGTCGGACTAGTGAACTCTCTATAGTACTAGTCCGTTTGAACTTATGGTTGATTACCTGCATGGTCAAGTGTTTGCATGACTATGAAAGCCTGATCTTCCTAACACAAGGAGTGTGTTCGAGACCGCCGTTCTTCGAACGTGCACAAATTGTCAAATTCCTGCCGATTCCAAACGTCGAGTACACATCACGAGAACGTGTTCTAGGAGCAAGAATTGCAAGTAGTGTGGTCTGAGAACATGCACGTTTGTGCGCACATTTTCTCGACATTCGTGACTCTAACACAGTGCTCATGACTTGGTCAATCGAGTGAATTTTTTTTACTTTATTGATAAAATTTTGAACTCTTGTGACTTTAAGATCTGAGCACCAAATCAACAGGAACGTTGATCTCGAACGCACTTATGGACATTTATAAAAGGATTAACTCGGAGGTTAATATTGTATGCTTCTGAAGATCTTGAATGCGAAATAAAATATGGTGGTCTCTTTTTCTTCTATAGGTGTCAGAAATTGAATTGTTTGCAACTGTGATGTGTTTGATTTGATTAAATACTATTGAATAAAATGAAGATCATTTTATTATATACTGGACGGACTAGTGAAATGCTTTGCTGACTAGTGAACATCAACAGTTACTAGTCCGTACAGACTAGTGCTTGAAAAAGTTAATTTCGAACCCTGTGTACCCACCTAAGCGTTCAACGGAATACTGAATGTACCTCCATCAGAGAAGAGTTGATATCTCGGAACTTGCGTATTGTCTTATATAAAAAAGGCTCATTAGATATTCATGGGACTCATCAAATTTTCGTGGGACTCAAGCTGCTTATAAACCACGAGTCCGGGACTCGTCTTCAATAATTTCTAGTGACAACCTTGCCCGGTTTAACCTTGGTAAGGAGCTACCTTAAAATGCATCCTGGTGTCACCGGTTTTCGATAGTGCAGTACTATTTTTATATATTTAATATATTCAGCAATTATTTCTCACCTGAATTTTATCTGTTCTAATCAATTAACTCTATCTAATGAATATATGCTGTTTTTTGTTTAAAACTATCAAAATCCAGGTAGCATTTCGACTTTCGTTAGATCCGCCATAATCAAATTTGTTTTGACTGACGTCACTTATTTTCGATAGTAAGTATGGCGTGCTGTTAGTGTTAAAACAACATTAAATAGAATGATTCTTTTATTCTTATTTTTTCGACCAAATTGATTACATTAAATAATGAACAAATAAAGCAACTTCAAACAATTTTAAATAGTGGTGAAGGTCCTGAAGACACACACCCAATGTTATTACGCCCATTTATCATATTTTAAAGTTGTCTAGGGGACTTGGAAACATTTGGCAGTAACAATTCAGCATGGACACTCATTCCATATTTTATCGACTGGAAAGCATTGCCCAAGGCCTCTGGATCATCATTCTTATAATTTCCTCTCTGGATGGAAAATATCTGCAAAGAAATAAACAAGAAATGAATAAAAACAAATTTTAAAACAGAGAATTTTTTAAAAAACGTATGGTAATATGACTATAATGCGTTTCCATACTGTTCTCTTGAACCGATAGTTCACCCAAAGAGAGGCTTATCTATTTTTAGAACACAGCATTGAGTTTATTATCAGACGACAGCATAGGTGAAGAGGACGCTGTTTTCGACGGAAAATAATCAAATTTTCATTGTGGTTTTTTTGGCATTGGGAAAAATGGCGTTTTCAGAATAGATGCACACAGAATTGTAGTCTTACCTCTTTGAAAAGCGTAATTCTCGATCTTTTTGGCTATCTGACACTTCTTGTTACTGACGCTGATTTTGGGAAAAACATTCCGAAAAATGACATTACAATTATCGAATGATCGTTAAAAATAATAACCTATCGAAATTAGGATACTATCGAAAATAGGTAACGGCACAATATATATATATTTATTTTTTTTATTATTATTTTACAAAAGGAAAATGTATAGTTAAACAGAATAAATCTTAAAATATCATAATTCTAAAACATGCATTAGTGTAGGTAGAATTATTGCCCATCAGGTCAATCAGGACATTACACTTATCGGGACATTACACCGGCCCACTATTTACGCAAGCACCTGTGCCTGATCAACTCAAGTATTTCATCAAACATGTAACCCTTACTATATTTCAGTAACTTCTTCTTCAGAGTGTCTTGTATTCTTTACACGTAATGAACAAGGAAGTGCGTCAACTAATAAACCTACCCAATAACCATGTACACTGTCACGTACACCCTCAGGCAGACATTTTATCCGAATGTCCTCTTTTTTTTTAGTATCCCGAACCCGAAATAGTTTAATTTTTAAAAATGTATCATTTTCGTCATTAATGTAGTTTGGGTTTATATTGGAACGAAGATTTTTATGATCGTAACGTAGAAAAGATTATGCGTGTGTCCTAAAACTGCATTGTTATACTTAAATTCATATTGATCGGAATCGAGGTTTTAAAAATTCCTAATACCATTACTTCCTACCTGCCTGGAATGTTTTGTTCATGTAAAGTTTGACGTCTGTTAATTGCAAGAAAACCACAAGCAATGGGTAGCAGGGCATCTATCCAGCTCCAAGAAACTGAATTAAATGAAATACAGTCGGAGACTGGGTGTAAGTTGGGTTATTTTTATAAACAAAACATTCTAATCTATATATTGGTAAGCGGTAAATGTAGCACGGTCGAAAGCCGAATGTCCCGGATAGCGATTTTTTCGAGATTTCTCTCTTAATGCTGCATGTAATATCACATAATTTACAGAGGTTACTGTTTGTAACCTAGATACATAAAAAAACATAAACTATTTCTGAGAATTTTTATACAAATGTACCAAACCAGGGTTTTCACCTCCCAAAAAGCGGTAGTTTCTGAGGAAACGAGGGGGTTATTTATATTCGGTCTTTCTATCCCCCTCGTTTCTGTCCAAGCCTTCATAAAGTATGTGGGAAATCAGTCGCGATTCGGTTTGAATTTATTTCAGCTTACATTTGATGTGAATCGTTCGAAAACTTACATAAATCAATTCATGAATGATTTTGCCGCAAGGGAATACAATTGAAACCATTCAATTCCACACGAAAACAACGATAATCGTCGTCATTTCAAACACAACAGCCTTTCACTGTCAAATTCGCCTCCATGATAAACAATGACTTCAGCGCATGCGTCACCTCATTTTGTAAAACAACTTGAGGCCCAAGAGGGGTGAAATTAGTTACTATTAGTAAATCGCACACAAATCTAACTTTTTCAGTTTACTTCTCATCACACGCATTGCATGTCATATCTGTGAGTGGACTTATTCTTCTGAATATGAAAATAATGAATTACTGGAAACAAAATAATTAAAAAAAAATGTAATTGGGAATAAAAAATATTTTTAAAAAAAGACCATTCAAAGGTGCAAAGTGGGCAATGTGTACTGCATTCCTGAAATGGGATTAAATATCATTAAAGGAACCGCATCTCATGTGCTTATATCCCCCTTTTATATTCATTCATTTTTATTTTCATATTTTGTTATTATATTTATTCATTATACCTTCCTTTATTAGGGGGGGGGGGGGGGGGTTGTATCTTCATTTCATACCATGAATTGAAAAACAACAAATCTATGACAGAACAACAAACCTGTGACAGAAGAACTTTGTCTGTTTATACAGACTGTTAAACTGCAAATCAATGAAGGTGATTAATTTCAGTCTACTTATAACATTTATTGGCGGATCTCGACACGGGGGGGGGGGGGGGGGGGGGGGGGGGGGCACGGGCTGCAATCCTCCTTTTGATTTGGGAGAGAGAGAGTTTATTTATGCGGGGAAATGACTTTTAATCGCCCATGTCTCTCCAACAGGAGGTCAGAGCTTGGAAACAGAAGTGGTCAGTCGTAGATTGAGTTGATGCCAAGTGGAATGCTTGTCGGAATTCAATAAAGATATTTTCCAACCTGCAGAAATTATAATTCTTCATCGGCTGCACCTTACCCATTACCAACTGCAAAGCAGAAAGGTCCTTTTCATTTCAACACTTACTTGTAAAGATGTACTTTACGTTCCACAATGGGCAAGGAGAGACTTTCTGGAGTGTCATTATAAATGAACGATTACCCCCAATAATCAAACTGGACATTAATTATCTAACAAAGAGATTCATTCACATTCATCCGAAAGAATGGGAAAATGTCAAATCATCAATGCTGGGTCAAAACTTAATTTTAAATATTTATGGGGGAGGGGTTTGAAACTCCTGCAAGTTTATGCAATCCGACATCAATATTCATGTACACTGACTACTATTTTCAACATCATCAAATTTTGTTTTAAGGGGGGAGGAGGGGGTGTTGATGAAGACTAAGTGAATTAAGTTTTTTGTCAGATATTGAACCTTTATCAATGAACATTGTAAATATAAACGTTTGTCATATTTAATTCTTTTTTAAAGGATGTTTTAATCAGTAACTAACTTATAAAACTACAAGCATACGATAAAAAATAAGTACACTGTACAAAACACATATCATGGTATCAACAACAGTCAACAGATCCTCAGGTTCATCCTCTTTGAAAATCTATATCCGCGCCCGATATTATGCGGGTCGAGATCAATCAAACAATATTTCAACACTTCTGTTAATTATCTTTTTTCTTTTTATTATTATTATTCATATTTTTGTTTTTTCGTTGTTTTTTGTTACAACAATGACATTTTTCAAAACAAACAGCCGAGCAAAAACAATATGCGCAATTTTATTTCAGACAATATCGGACTTGAGTACATTTTCTTCTATTTTTCATTTCAACAAACACTTAGAATAATTTATGTAACAACTTCCTTTTTATCTATATTGTTTTCTGTATATTCAAATTCAGAAAAATATGTCCATTCACAAAAATACGATGCGTGTAATGAAAAAATAAACTGAAAAAGTTAGATTTGTATGCGATTTACTAAAGTAAGGCATTTCATCCCTCTTGGGCCTCTAGCTGTTTTACAAAATGAGGGGACGCATGCGCTGAAGTCATTGTTTATCATGGAGGCGAATTTGACAGCGAAAGGCTGTTGTGTTTGAAATGACGACGATTATCGTTGCTTTCGTGTGGAATTGAATGGTTTCAATTGTATTCCCTTGCGGCAAAATCATTCATGAATTGATTTATGTAAGTTTTCGAACGATTCACATCAAATGTAAGCTGAAATAAATTCAAACCGAATCGCGACTGATTTCCCACATACTTTATGAAGGCTTGGACAGAAACGAGGGGGATAGAAAGACCGAATATAAATAACCCCCTCATTTCCTCAGAAACTAAAAAAGCGGTAAATCTAGTATGTTTTATAAATGTCAGAACCCAAACACGGTCGAAGACACTGTCCGATTTCCACAGGCCTTTGTAAAATACTGGGTTTTAAGTAATCCTATTCATGCAAAACATATTGATTAAGACTACATTTTATGTTTCTATCATTATTTCTACAACACAAAATAATAAAAACTGCTGTATTTTGTAATCGTGATATTGTTTTAATCGGAACAAGTAGATAGTGGAGGATGTCTGTCGGTAATTAGTAATTATTATATAACACTAACCATTGATTCTGCTGGCCAGCTCTGGCCATGTGAAGGTTCCCCATTCACCCAGTCATGCTTGTTATTTTGAATAAAAATCTAAACTCCGAAAGTAAAGAAACTATACTCTATAAAGTAAATAATGTAACCCAAAAAGTGTGCTATAACAATATTTTGATTAAGAAAGAAAAGGGAATTATGATAGTACGTAGTCTTTCATTGTCTTGATGATGGAATGATAATGCTAAAATTTGTTGTTTCTCTTTGATGAATTACATATAAATTACATATGAATACTTTGAATCACACTTCGTATGCATTAATAGCCTACACTGCATCAAAATAATAATTATAATAATAATAACAACCGAAGTTAAAAAAGAAGCACACTATTAATTTATAGTGTATATATCAAAGTGGATTCAAATATTGCAAAAAAGTGTGTGTATTACACATGTATAATTACAAATAATATGTAGGTTGATACAATAAAATGCGCATATAAATGCACCATATATGCAATTGCGATTTATTTAAGTTACCGTAGATATCTAGAACTCAGTCTGATTCAATATTGTCTATAATGCTAAAACGCGGACTTTCGGTAGATCACAAGATCGGGGACCATGTTCAGGTTTTGACATTTGTAAAACGTACAAGATTTACCGCTTTTTGATATCCGAAACCTCTGGTTCAGTATCTTCTTTATAGAATTCCCAGAAAAAGATATGATTCTCACATTATCACCAGTGTGAGATCGACTTTACCCATGTGAGATTTTTCTGTCTCACACTGCTGCGACGTCATTTGATTGTGACGTCATATATTTTCTATGATTTATGTTACACGGTGAATATTTACGTTACACGGTGAATTAAAAATATTTTGCATTGTTATCTTTAAATCTTAATGTATATAGCTTTCTGTTGGACAACCTTGGTTTTTTTAATTTACACTTACAGTGTAAACCATTTTCGGGTATGCTCCTTCTGCTTTCTAATTAGTGTTTGCATCAAAGTTCAAATGAAGATTTTGATAATTTAGAATTTTCTCAAAGCTCCTAAATTTATGCACTAAACTGTAGGTAAAATGTGAGAAAAATAATCCTTCATTATTTACTCGTGTGGGATAGGGAAATTCCACCTCTGCAACAAGATTCGCTGTTTAGGACTCGGCAAAGCCTCGTCCTAGACTGCGAATCTTGTACCCTCGGTGGAATTTCCCTATCCCACACTTGTACTAATGAAGGATTCTATTATTCTTGTTTAATAGGTCACAAACAGTTATCACAATAAGTTTGATGTCATTCTATCAACTATTAAGAAAGAAATCATGCAAAAATTGTTATCCGGGACTTTCGGGTTTCGGCCGTACTACATTTACCGCTTACCGAAATTCTTTATATTCAACAGGTTGGGAACACTTCCCCTATACTATAGCGATATATTCTCACTAAAACGCGATTATCCCTCTTTAGCGAGAGAGTAAACATTACGATCAACAGGTGTTTTGGCGTCTTTATTCAAAATAATGACAAATCCCGTGCAACGCTGAATAAATGTGACACACACTCAACTTGTCTGAAATATCTGATGTTTTCCTGGCTTTCAGAACCGGCGCCATTACGTAAACTGGAAATTCGCCACCTCCAGCTGGAGGCGGTATTCTTGGGCCGATTTTAAATATTTCAGAGTCGAATTCAATGTTGAACTCATAATTAATCAAGAAAACAATGCTTCTTGTACTTACTAATATCGATTAAAAGAAAATATCACTCCAAAATTTCATAACAGAAGCACACAATTGTAGTCAACCGAATGTTCGCTGTCATTTGAGCGAATGAGTCACGTGACTCAAAACAGCTCGACAGTTCGTTAAAATGTTTTCATGAGGCTGTTTATGTAATGAAGGAACCCATAAAATTGATATTAGTAAGTACAAGAAGCATCGTTTTATTGATTAATTATGAGTTTAACATTGAATTCGGCTCGCAAGTATTTAAAATTGGCCTGAGAATGCCGCCTCCAGCTGTAGGCGGCGAATTTCCAGTTTACGTAATGGCGCCGGTTCTGACGTTTTATTGGCACGGTAAATATCAAAATCATAAAAAAGCCAGGAAAACCTCAGGTATTTTGGACTAACACTCAACATGATGCGAATTGTTTAGAACTATGAAAATGAGAATATAATCAAGAAATTGCATATCAAAGTTGCTGTGTAAGAGAGAAGCAGTCAGGAATCCAATACATATCGTGAGTGTTTTTGTTTTGATTAATACGTTTACAGAAGTATCAGACATTTTAGCACTTTTTCTTCTTTTCACGTGAAACACGAAGAGATGTACTCCACTGGTGTTTTTCCTCAGTTGTACGGGATATATTTTCAGTAAGCGGTAAATGTAGTACAGCCGAAAGTCCCAGATAATGATTTTCTCGAGATTTCTCTCTTAATGCTTCATATAGTAACACATAATTTGCACAGGGTACTGTTTGTAACCAAGGTACATAAAAAATATAAACTTTTTCTGAGAATTGTTCTACAAAAGTACCAAACCAGAGTTTTCACCTGCCTAAAAGCAGTAAATCTATTGCGTTTTATAAATGTCGGCACCCAAACAAGGTCGAAGACACTGACCGATTTGCACAGCCCCTTTGTAAATACTGGGTTTTAAGTGACCCAATTCATGCAAAAATATTGATACATTTTATGTTTCTATGATTATTTCCAAAACACAGAATAATAAAATTGTATTTTATGATTGTGATATTGTTTTAATCGGAACAAGTAGGTTCCATTAGATTGGTAAATTCGTACCTAAACAGCGTACGTGTACATGTAAAACGATAGTTGAGGATGTCTGTCGGTAATTAGTGATGAATATAAAATTAACCATTGATTCCGTTGCCCAGCTCTGGCCACGCGAAGGTTCCCCATTCACCCAGTCATGTTATTTTGAATAAAAATCTAAACTCCGAAAATAAAGAAACTATACTCCCTAAAGTAAATAGTGTAACCCAAAAAGTTTGTTTTACAATATTTTGTCATTTTGATTAAGAAAGAAAAAGGGATTATGATAATATAGTCTTTTATCGTCTTGATGATGAAATGATAATGTTAAAATTAATCATTTCTCTTCGATAGATTACGTATAAATTACGTATGACTACTTTAAATTACACTTCGTATGCATTAGTAGCCATCAAGATAATAATTGAATTATAAAATAATTCAATTAATTCAATAACGAATATGCTTCAACAGTGATTGGGATAAGCAAATTGCTTAATGTGACAATGGCGTGTTACCAGCTAGTGTCAATGTGACATTTCTAAAATGAATGCGCCAGATTGAAATTTTTATGAGACATTTTAAAATGACAAGTCCAAGAGACCAATAAATTATAATCTAAACACTACTGACAGACTAATGCCGTGGATAACTTTAGTTTTATTATTTGTGTTAAATTTACGTTTTGTTAAAGTAAGGATTTTCATCGTGATTGTCCGCGTCATCGTCTCGTTTTGTTCCTACAGTGTCTATACTGCCAGTATTGGCTGATCATTAAGGCAAAAATTAAAGTCAGTTTTCCCTTTGTCAGGCATAAGAATTTTTTTTCCGTGGCATCTCCAGTCTGTGCGCATTAAAATTGCAATTTAACGACATTAACCAATCAGATAACTTTTTACTGTTTGATTAGACACTGAGGAAATCTAAGTCATACTTGCGCTTAAAAGAACGTAAAGTTGTACTATTACTAAAGCATTAACAGCGATTAAGATTTTTCAAGCACTTAATCGATATAGATTAAGTGGGAGATCAGCTCAAGAGTTGAAAAGTTCGTATATCTACGAAGTAAGTGGGGAAAATCTCAAACTAAGTATATCGACGATGTGCGCCACAACGGCGCAGTGTTTCAATATTCTATGCGCCTTTTTTAGCTCACCTGAGCTGAAAGCTCAAGTGAGCTATTCTGATCACCCGTATTCCGGTGTCCGTCCGTCTGTAAACTTTTCACATTTTCAACTTCTTCTCAACAACCACTGGGCCAATTTCAACCAAACTTGGCACAAAACATCCTTAGGTAAAGGGAATTCTAAATTGTTAAAATAAAGGGCCAAACCACCTTCCAAGGGGAGATAATCAAGAAAAGGTAAAAATAGGGTAGGGTCATTAAAAAATCTTCTTCTCAAGAACCACTGGGCCAGAAAAGATGAAATTTATAGATAAGCTTTTTTAGGTAGTGCAGATTCTAAATTGTTAAAATCATGGCCCCCGGGGGTCGGATGGGGCCACAATAGAGGATCAAAGTTTTACATACAAATATATAGGAAAAGTCTTTAAAAATATTCTTCTCAAGAACCACTGAGCCAGAAAAGCAGAGATTTATATGAAAGCTTTCTTATATAATGCAGATTCTAAATTGTTAAAATCATGACCCCCGGGGGTCGAATGGGGCCACAATAGGGGATCAAAGTTTTACATACAAATATATAGGGAAAATCTTTAAAAATCTTCTTCTCAAGAACCACTAAGCCAGAAAAGCTGAGATTTATATGAAAGCTTCCTGATATAGTGCAAATTCTAAATTGTTAAAATCATGGCCCCCGGGGGTCGGATGGGGCCACAATAGGGGGTCAAAGTTTTACATACAAATATATAGGAAAAATCTTTAAAAATCTTCTTCCCAAGAACCACTAAGCCAGAAAAGCTGAGATTTATATGAAAGCTTCCTGATATAGTACAGATTCTAAATTGTTAAAATCATGGCCCCGGGGGTAGGATGGGACCACAATAGGGGGTCAAAGTTTTACATACAAATATATAGGAAAAATCTTTAAAAATCTTCTTCCCAAGAACCACTGAGCCAGAAAAGCTGAGATTTATATGAAAGCTTCCTGATATAGTACAGATTCTAAATTGTTAAAATCATGGCCCCCGGGGGATCGGATGGGGCCACAATAGGGGGTCAAAGTTTTTTTTTTGTTATTTGTTTTTTTTTTTCGTTTTTTTGTTGTTGTTGATATAGTGCAGATTCAAGTTTGTTAAAATCATGGACCCCGGGGATTCGATGGGGCCTAAAGGGGGGCATCAAAGTTTTACATACAAATTTATAGGAAAAATCTTTTAAAATCTTCTTCTCAAGAACCACTGAGCCAGAAAAGCTGAGGTTTATATGAAAGCTTCCTGATATAGTGCAGATTATAAATTGTTAAAATCATGGCCCTCGGGGGTAGGATGGGGCCACAATAGGGGATCAAAGTTTTACATACAAATATATAGGGAAAATCTTTTAAAATCTTCTTCTCAAGAACCACTGAGCCAGAAAAGCTGAGATTTATATGAAAGCTTCCTTATATAATGCAGATTCTAAATTGTTCAAATCATGGCCCCCGGGGGTAGGATGGGGCCACAATAGGGGATCAAAGTTTTACATACAAATATATAGGAAAAATCTTCTTCTCAAGAACCACTAAGCCAGAAAAGCTGAGATTTATATGAAAGCTTCCTGATATAGTGCAAATTCTAAATTGTTAAAATCATGGCCCCCGGGGATCGGATGGGGCCACAATAGGGGGTCAAAGTTTTACATACAAATATATAGGAAAAATCTTTAAAAATCTTCTTCCCAAGAACCACTAAGCCAGAAAAGCTGAGATTTATATGAAAGCTTCCTGATATAGTACAGATTCTAAATTGTTAAAATCATGGCCCCGGGGATAGGATGGGGCCACAATAGGGGGTCAAAGTTTTACATACAATATATAGGAAAAATCTTCTTCCCAAGAACCACTGAGCCAGAAAAGCTGAGATTTATATGAAAGCTTCCTGATATAGTACAGATTCTAAATTGTTAAAATCATGGCCCCCGGGGATCGGATGGGGCCACAATAGGGGGTCAAAGTTTTTTTTTTGTTATTTGTTTGGTTTTTTTTTATATAGTGCAGATTCAAGTTTGTTAAAATCATGGACCCCGGGGATTCGATGGGGCCTAAAGGGGGGCATCAAAGTTTTACATACAAATTTATAGGAAAAATCTTTTAAAATCTTCTTCTGAAGAACCACTGAGCCAGAAAAGCTGAGGTTTATATGAAAGCTTCCTGATATAGTGCAGATTATAAATTGTTAAGATCATGGCCTCCGGGGGTCGGATGGGGCCACAATAGGGGGTCAAAGTTTTACATACAAATATATAGGAAAAATCTTTAAAAATCTTCTTCCCAGAACCACTAAGCCAGAAAAGCTGAGATTTATATGAAAGCTTTCTGATATAGTGCAGATTCAGGTTTGTTAAAATCATGCCCCCCTGGGGTAGGATGGGGCCACAATAGGGGATCAAAGTTTTACATACAAATATATAGGAAAAATCTTCTTCTCAAGAACCACTGAGCCAGAAAAGCTGATTTTTACATGAAAACTTTCTGACATAGTGCAGATTCAAGTTTGTTCAAATCATGGCCCCCGGGGGTAGGATGGGGCCCCAAGGGGGGATCAAAGTTTTACATACAAATATATAGGGAAAAACTTTAAAAATCTTTTTCTCAAGAACCACTGAGCCAGAAAAGCTGAGATTTACATGAAAGCTTCCTGACATAATGCAGATTCAAGTTTGTTCAAATCATGGGCTCCGGGGGTTGGATGCCCGGGGCCACAATAGGGGATCAAAGTTTTACATACAAATATATAGGAAAAATCTTCTTCTCAAGAACCACTGAGCCAGAAAAGCTGATTTTTACATGAAAACTTTCTGACATAGTGTAGATTCAAGTTTGTTCAAATCATGGCCCCCGGTGGTAGGATGGGGCCACAAGGGGGGATCAAAGTTTTACATACAAATATATAGGGAAAAACTTTAAAAATCTTTTTCTCAAGAACCACTAAGCCAGAAAAGCTGAGATTTACATGAAAGCTTCCTGACATAATGCAGATTCAAGTTTGTTCAAATCATGGGCCCTGGGGGTTGGATGCCCGGGGCCACAATAGGGGATCAAAGTTTTACATACAAATATATAGGAAAAATCTTTAAAAATCTTCTCAAGAACCACTGAGCCAGAAAAGCTGATTTTTACATGAAAACTTTCTGACATAGTGCAGATTCAAGTTTGTTCAAATCATGGCCCCCGGGGGTAGGATGGGGCCCCAAGGGGGGATCAAAGTTTTACATACAAATATATAGTTAAAATCTTTTTCTCAATAACCACTGAGTCAAAAAAGCTGATATTTACAAGAAAACTTTCTGACATAGTGCAGATTCAAGTTTGTTCAAATCATGGCCCCCGGGGGGTAGGATGGGGCCACAAGTGGGGGGGGGGGTCAAAGTTTTACATACAAATATATAGGAAAAATCTTTAAAAATCTTCTCAAGAACCATTGGGCCAAAGAAGTTGACATTTACATGAAAGCTTTCTGACATAGTGTAGATTCAAGTTTGCAAAGGGTAGTTTGGGCCATAATAGGGACTAAGGTTTTACATGCAAATATATATGGAAAGTCTTCAGATATGGGCCAAGGTGACTCAGGTGAGCGATGTGGCCCATGGGCCTCTTGTTTTGTTTCTTGGGTTCACTGACCCCATTTATAAATCGCCACATTGTCGGTTATTCATAATCACTTGAAGGCTTTGCAGATAAGCGCTTCTTAAAGTTAATTATGAAGCACTTTGCAGATCACGAACTTTTTCTAAAGAAAAAAAAAACTAAATGATCAGACAAAATTGAAAAAACAAATATTTATTTCGTAAATTTCCTAATCACCATGTGGGCAACCTGAACAGTAATTTTAATTCGCCCACTCGTAAATTTAGTCACAAATGGCGAGTAGGCGACTGTTAATTTCAAACCCTGTGTGTGTGTGTATATATATATATATATAATTATAGTTTGATCGAACTACATGTAGACCTAGACTATCTTTTATCTTTACATTGATTTGCAGTTTCACATAATCAGATTGTCCGGTTATACAGTCGGTTTACAAGTTTGGATAAAGGAGCCATAGGATGCTTGAGGTAATGTATCATAATCAGGTTTGGCACACACCCCTATTTGGTACTTACGGTCCCATATGGTGGTCAATCCACCAAATCGGAGTCCAACTCCGTGCATTTTGATTTTCACCTTAAAAACGAACACGGCACACAATGTCCTCTGGAGTGATAAGTACCTGACGATAATTTTCATGACAAAATATGTCTTTTATAAAATTCCACCCTTGCGATTTTTGCACATAGCCGTTTTAAAATTACCTTCTCCATAGCATTACATAGGTTTGATAACATTGTAAACATGTATTTTCATCTTAACACTTTTAATGTGGATTTGCAAACATGGGTCGCCTATGCCTGTATACTTTTAGTTTTGATCATCTGGGTTATTAAAAAACAATTATTGTAGCCAATGGAATCTTTTGATCTATGTTGATGTCAAGCAATAGATTATATATTTGTACGGAGGCCCATGTATGTAATTTTTCATTAATCCTCCGTCTAAAGACAAATAAAATACGAATCTTACTTACAATCGCATTTGATATTGCTTGCATAAATATACCCTTACTTATTATATACTTTCAATTTCATCTCTTCTTTTTTCTTTAAAAGTTTGCGGGCATATATCACACGATATATGCCCGGAAACATTCCGGCCCGCAAACATTACGTCACAATCAAATTTCTACGCCGTTAATTTTCAAATTTTTCGTGTTTTTCATCTTTTACTCAGTTAAACCGATAAAGTTATTGTTAAAAATAAAATTATTGTTAGTTTCTAAATGAAATTGAAAGTATATAATAAAAAGGTTATAGACTTTGTATGGGAAATATGACGACCTCGTTTTTTGTCGCGAACGGACCTTGCAAGCTCGGTCTGTCTACGCGCCAAAAAACTCGGTCGTCATATTTTCCCATACAAAGTCTATAACCTATAAATATACTTCAGAAAAAAGTCGCTAAAGGCTGAAAAGTGACCATCATACAGACTTTGAAAAAAAGCAAAACCGAAACCAAGGTCTTGACTGAAGGCAAATGAGTAACTCGCTCGTTTGATAAAAGAAAAGACACCCTACTTGAAAAGGTTTTTATTTTATCATCATGACATATAAGTGTATAATTTTCTTGAGAATTGAAAAATAATAATCCTATCAATATTTAAAATTTAAGATGATATGGCCTATAAAGTGATTAATTTGGTTTAATCGTATTATAATTTTTAACAAATAACTTGCTTACAGGTCGGTCTTTGCATTCTGCAGAAAGTTCCGATAAACCATTTTGATGAAAATATTTTTTTTATTTAAAAAGAGAAACTTGATCATACCAATGTAACAAGACAAATAAATTATTCCTATTATTATACAAAAAAATTCAAAAAACAAAACAAAAAAACTAACCCATACCGAAAAAAACTATAACTAAGTTATAACTTTGTAACTAAGAAAAGTTACAAAAAAGTTATAACTAAGTTATCGGAGTTTGGAACCACTTCTTCAAATAAAGTTATACTTTACTTATAACTCGGGTACAAAAAAGTTATACTCATGTAAAAGTTATCATCTTTTATTTCAACATGAATACAACAAGTGCATAAAAGTTATCAAAAAGTTATACTTCAAAAAAGTTATACTTCACAAAAGTTATCAAAAAGTTATACTTAAGTTATGGAAAAGTTACAAAAAAGTTATACCCAACAAAAATTGTGGAAAAGTTACAAAAAAGTTATACCTGACAAAAGTTATGGAAAAGTTACAAAAAAGTTATACCCAACAAAAGTTATGGAGAAAGTTACATAAAAGTTATACCCGACAAAAGTTATGGAAAAGTTACAAAAAAGTTATACCCGACAAAAGTTATGGAAAAGTTACAAAAAAGTTATACCCAACAAAAGTTATGGAGAAAGTTACATAAAAGTTATACCCGACAAAAGTTATGGAAAAGTTACAAAAAAGTTATACCCGACAAAAGTTATGGAAAAGTTACAAAAAAGATGGGGATAATAAGACATTACCGATTATAAACAGCGACTATTATTGGTATATTAATTTCATTTATAAAGGTGGCCGAGTGGTTAGAGCATCGCGCTCCAAATCACATGGCCTCTCACCTCTGTCGGCGCGGGTTCGAATCCCGCTCGCGCCGGTAAGTGAGAAAGTTTCCCAGTTTACTTTCGGAAGGTCGGTGGTCTCTTCCAAGGTACATCGTATCTGGGTTCTCTCTTCCACCAATAAAAACTGGGTGCCACCAGATAACTGAAAAATTGTTGAGCGTGGCGGAAAACATCAAACAATCAATCATTTATAAAGTTTGGCACAAAAATATAAATAAAATATTCATCACTAACTCTTTGTACATATCACATTAAAAATTGGACAATCCCTTATGAAGGGAATATCTCACATTACTGAATGTATAAAAGCTAGGTCTGTTTCATGTTCTGGAGGCTGACTTGGGAACTAATCTTGGTCCTCATCGAAAACTTGACAATGGCCTCTGAATCCCGGCATCGTCTTTAAATAAAAAAGAAAATACTCTAGTAACTGTCATTGATTCTCCAATTTAAAAGATGGATGTCAGAAATTACAAGTTTTTTTGTTTTCACCTTTTAAATACATCTTCACAAATTGAAAGAAATGTGGGCGACTGATTATTCTTATTCGAAGTTAAACAATTTGTTATTAGTGTTATATAAAGAATTTATTAATTAGATTATAATCTCTTACCAGGAATAGTGTTTAAAATGGTCTTTTCATTTGCACCAGTTAGGTTCCCCTTCCTGAAAAGTTCCACTTGTTGTTTTTTTTTGTGGCTTATATAAAGCTTGTATATCTTTGGGATAAATGTAGATCCCACTACCAGGCGTCAGCTCCATCATCTAGAATAAGAAAAAGAAGCCAAGATAAGAGAAAATCACAATCCATTTATTTCAAAGCTTTATTATTATTATTAAAAATTTAAAAAAAAAAAGACTCAAAAACTTTTTTAACCTCCAGTTAACATTTTTTTTTATTACTCATTCCGAAATTTTCTTATCTAATTTATAGCTTTTTTAACTTCATGTGAATAAAAAAGAATTTTCTCCCTACTTTCCTACTCGACCCTTTTTATCCCTAGTCGGGAGAGGCCTAGAGGGCAAGCAAATATTTTCTTAAAGATATAAATATTTTTTTCAGTTTTAGGGAAGGGATTAATTCTATACTATTATAAACACATTTTCTTATTTCTAAATCATGTAAATTTTCATAATCGTACTTTTATTATTTAAAAATGTTTGTCCACATAAGAATATGTATTTTGTCAACAAAATGGAGGGAATCAAGAAGGGCTAATATGTAGGACTGTATAGTCCAACTGCAGTTTTAATTATCCTCAAGTTAAAATAAACTTAATACATTCTGACAAAATTTGTGTAAATATTGTAAACAGAAACTTGCTTGAAAAGGCCTACCTAAGATCTTGGCGGGATGCACGCCAGAAAAGCCATGGCAGCTGGCTTTCACCAAATCCCCAACTTTATACTGGCAAAACTCCTTTCTTGGATCTTTGATGCGTGATATGGTTATGATGCTGACCTTTTCTTCCTCTATCCACTCCATAAGGGCATACATGGTTCATTGAACAAAGTAATAATAGAACCTTTCAACTTTCACCTTCTTGAACCGACGCTATCTTGTTTGAAAATGGAGAGCGGAGCCGATTTGACCAATCAGCGATTAGAGGAAATACCGGAATCAAGGAATTCAAAACCTTTATGACTGCAAATGATTAAAAATCGTAAAGTATATACGTGAGATTTTTTTTAGTTATTCATCAGTTTTGCTGAAATTGATCAGGAACAATCAAACGTATTTTTATTTTTACGTAAATACCCGATTCGCACACTTCCGGTTATTCCGGATGTAAACGAAGAAGGCGCCATTTTAAAAACAAAGATTGAAATAAAAGCGAAACACTCGTCACTGCTCCGAAGCTATGTACCCTCACAAACGTGGTAGCTACCAGGTTTTCCATGCCGATAAGTCTAATCCAACACCCAAAGTATCCCTTTGGCGAATGCAACAAGGAAAAGACAACATTTCATCAGAAAATTTCGACAATCGAAGTGTGGCGTGTGAAACTGCTGGCCCTGTCGCGTATGTCGCCATTATGATTATCGATGCCTTTCATGAGAAATCATTTAACCAGGTTAGTTTTCGTTACGATTGTGTACCGTAACTGTTGATGTAGTTGAAAGGTAACAAGTTCCAAGATTTCGTTTTATGCATTATATTCTGATGCTTGTAAATGATCCAATATTCATAATCGTAAGTTACAAGCCCGGCATGTAGCCATTATTTTATTTATTACATTTTATTTGTGAATTTTTAATTCCCCTCAGAAATGACTTCAAATTGTAAAATGTTTAAATGCAATGTCAAGCAGATTTATTTACTTATTTCTTTTTTACGTCATCAGTCACATTGTGATTTATAGATATCATAGGTTATATGATCGATATATATAATAGCCTATCAAATGACATGTTGCACCGAACATTATATGGAAACATTTGTGCTATTTATGTACTTTTACAATATTTGTTTTGTTTTTAGTTGCTTCAAGATGTTGCTGAAAAACCTGCTTTCTTGCCATATCATATATGTTGACGGAGATTCAGAATGAGACAAAGAGTTTGATATATGATCCTACACCTGACAGAAAAAGTTGAGGATCTTGGACCACTTTGGTGCTCATCTTGTTTCTATTTTGAGGATTGTAATGGATAATTGAGATGCCTTTTCCATGGCATCCAACATATTGAAACCCAAATAGCATTTGCGGTTTGTGTTCATCAGCAGCTACTGACGTTGTCCCAAGCTCTGAAGTTTGACAGCAGTGAAAGGGAACAGACAGGGTTGCTGTTATTGGAGCCTATGTAAAAGACCTTTGAAATCTGAGGAACAAGCAGTCCTTTTGACCTTAGCTGGAGAGTAGGTCCGTGTGGTTTTCTTCAAAAGACTACTTGTGGACGAACAGGTTGAGACAACAAAATAATTCGATTCAAGGAAACGTTCATTGGGAGATTAGAAACTTTTGTTAAAGTAACAGGACATGACTACAAATGAAAAACTTTGTTTTGTTTTCACAGTTCCTAACAGGATTGAACAGGAATATAACATGAACATGTTCAATGTCCAGAACAGAGACATCATTTAACAGTCATACCTTGTTTTGTGTCACATTTACCAATGAGATTTGAATATAGAAATATTTTTTGATACTTTTTTGGAAAAGACGTTTTTATATATATGCCTTAATTTGATTTTGATAGACTATGCATACCTAAATTGATGAATAGTGTCTCTTTTAACATGGAACAGAAGTCCATATGGACTTATTTTTAATAAATACTGTGACATATCTCATACATGTGTTCAGTTCATTATTCGTTTCAATTAAACAATTTGACCTGCCATTCTCCATAAATAGCACCTAGTGGTAATTGATCAACAATCATCATACATGGTGTTTTGAATTCTCACGGGTTGTATCAGCGTATAAAGTTCATTAAAAATATAATATATAGAATGTTTTATTGATCGTACAATGCATTTATTATTCTATAAGTAAGGATCCTGGATTTTGTAATTTTTCCATGCAATTTCTAATCAATTCCTTAATCATCCCCCCAAAAGAAAAAGATTTAAAAATTCAACATTGAAATTTCCCTCTGACTAGCTTTTTTGTGGCAAAATAAGAAATGACACAGTTCACTGAAGTGTTTGAAAGTGAATAATCACTAAAAATTTACAGAAGTCAATCCAGTTAAAGATCCAATTTTAAGATAATGCCCCAAAATTGTAAACTGTCTGTCAATCAAACATTTAACAATAGATCTCAGGTGGAGGGACATCTGCAGACACTGGTCTCCAGCTACCCCAGAGAGGTGTTTTGATAACAATAACAGTCAGTATCTACAGGCATTCTTTAGATCTTGAGGAAGCCCAGTATACCAGAGTTTTGATAGCATTGACCTGTCCACAACTGCTATTTTCTTGTAATTCAATTGTTTTTAAAAAGACCTCTGAACACTGGAATTTCAATAGTATTTTTCCCCCCTTTATATACATGTATTATAAATTACACAATCAGAAATCAAACAATAATTTGCACAATAATTTCTAAAACTTATAACTTATTGAAATAATTTATGTCATGAATTTTTTATACCTCTATATTTATAACAGAAATTATTCATTGAGTCAATGACTGAGAGAGAGGGGGTGGGTGTAGAATGTGTGTCATCTACCCTTACATGTAGGAATACAACCATTATTCAAACACTATGACCACAGAAACTCTGCAGAGGTCCCTGAGACAGGTCCTGTGTATATCAAGACAGCATGGACAGGTAGATTTCTACCATGTTTTGTCTGTATTTCTTAGAGTGTCATGGGATATAGCAATTAACACCTTGGTAGACCCTGGCCACTCCAGGTAAATAACATCTGTTTAGATTGGGCTCCACCTACATTTTCACAGACCAAAGGGTCATGAGATAGGTCTTTAACATTCAGTTAATTACTATGAAAGTGTCAAAAAGTATTGGTAACCCCCACCCTCAAATGACAAAGTCCCAAAACTGGTACATAAATATTGGATATGCTTGAAAATGGTTAAGTCCAGAAAAGTTACATTTTAGTTATACATGAAAATGACAAAGTTCAAAAAGTTACACTTTAGTTATACATGAAAATGACACAGTCCAGAAAAGTTACATTTTAGTTATACATGAAAATGACAAAGTTCAAAAAGTTACACTTTAGTTATACATGAAAATGGTTAAGTCCTGAAAAGTTACTTTTTAGTTATAACTTTTTTGTACCTCAAGGCCTAGGTATAATTAAGTTATACTTTAGTTATAACTTAGTTATAACTCATTTCGGTATGGGAAGGGCTGGGGAAAGTCAGAGTGGACTCCACATTGAAAAGTGGGAATTCAGTGACACCAGCTAGTGTGTATGCTGCACATATCCATAAAACTAAATAGAAATAACCCCAAAAATAATAAACATTTATTAACTACATGTAAATACCGATTATATCGATCATTGATCAAAACAGATTTTCCGATTATAACCGATTATCGATTATGAAATTTTCCCGATTTTTCAACACTAGTTGAAAGCCTGTCTTAGAGACATTTTGAAATAATTGCTTAAATTCCCAACAATGTTTACCTGTACTACATCCCATGCCGAAATGACTTGCACGGTCTGTACGTTTCTATGGGCGTGGTTTGAACAATGTGCACGTGTCTATGGGCGTGGCTTGATCATGCACAGAACGATTCTTGCACGAAACAATTTGCCAGGACGCTGAACAGTCTGCACGAAATGCTGAACGGTCTGCATGGAATGGTGAACGGTCTGCATGGAATGGTGAACTGTCTGCACGGAACGGTGAACGGTTTGCACTGACCGAAACGCTTTGGAGGTGTAGTAGCACGCTTCAGGGTCTGTACAATGGAAATTTTATTCTAAATCACGTAGAATAGCATAGATTTACCCAAAAACACCCAAGAATACCCAAAAACACCCCAAAACACCAAAAAATATCATAGAACAGCACAGTAAACAACCAATATTGTTCATATATTAAAGAAAAATTAAAATTTTGTGTATGATTCACTTTAAAGGTGAAAGACTTGCATACTGCGACATCTGCAAAGGTCTCAATTGTTAGCAAAGCACTGTCTGACTGAGGCAAAGTATACTTATGTAAGCCCTGTATATATCGCAGGCCAACCTGCAGCGAGTCTTCAAAAATACGTTTTGCCTCATTTTTTCCTGTGTGACGAAATAGAAACATATAAAATTTTTAATTCATTGCAATTTTACTTTTAACGAATCATAACGAGAAATTGGGAGTGGGAGTTTAATATACCAATTGCGTTCACAGTGATTTTTATGCCCCGAGATCGAAGATCATATTGTTTTTGTCCTGTCTGTCATTCTGTCTGAAACTTTAACCTTGCTAATAACTTTTGAACAGTAAGTGATAGAGCTTTGATATTTCACATGAGTGTTCCATGTGACAAGACCTTTCCGTGGGTACCAATATTTTTGACCCTGTGACCTTGACCTTGGAGTATGACCTACTTTTTGAAAACTTTAACCTTGCTAATAACTTTTGAACAATAAGTGATAGAGCTTTGATATTTCACATGAATGTTCCATGTGACAAGACCTTTCCGTGGGTACCAATATTTTTGACCCTGTGACCTTGACCTTGGAGTATGACCTACTTTTTGAAAACTTTAACCTTGCTAATAACTTTTGAACAGTAAGTGATAGAGATTTGATATTTCACATGAATGTTCCATGTGACAAGACCTTTCCGTGAGTACCAATATTTTTTATCCTGTGACCTTGACCTTGGAGTATGACCTACTTTTTGAAAACTTTAACCTTGCTAATAACTTTTGAACAATAAGTGTTAGTAGAGCTGTGATATTTCACATGAGTGTTCCTTGTAACAAGACCTTTCCGTTGGTATTAAACCTTTTGACCTTGACATTTAACTTACTTTTAATTTTTTTTAAAATTGGTCATAACTTGTAAATGGTAAATATTAGAGCTTTCATATTATACATGAGCATTTCTTTTGACAAGATCTTTCTACTGGTACCAAGATATTTGCCCTTGTGACCTTGGCCATCTGTGGAATTGGCCATTATCGGGGGCATTTGTTTTTCACAAACACATCTTGTTTAACGTAGTTCCACACTCCTGTGACGTCATAAGATTGTGCAAAGTCAATAATTTAATGACTGGAACATAAATTTTGTTGGAGTCTTTTTCAATAGTTATTGTAAAAAATCTTGTTAGCCATAAAATATTTCAAAAGTCTTAGTTATATTTGAATAGTCAATTATGCGTTTCAAAATATTTGTTTTCATTAAATTATTTATCAAGTCCATTATGCAATAGATTTCCTATATTTTTCACAAACATTTTACCAAGGTGATAAGGAATTATTATCTGTGTCTTTTCATGAAATTACATAAAATTTTAATCCATGAGTGGTTTTGAATAGCTCAGTTGTATGGTGCCAGACTTAGGGTTTTTATGGGGGTATACATACTCTGGAAGCTATAGATTTGAAATTATTAAGGAAAGGTATGGATTTTTTTTCATAAATAACTATAACAGATGTACATCTACTAATATAACCAGAAAAAATGATATGTAAACCATGCTATAAGGAAATTGTGTCCATATTTGTTTGTCTTTTAACATTTTGGAGAGTAAGGCTAATTCAATAATTTTGCACTTATTATACTAAAACTTGATGAACATAGTGAAAATGACATTTGTTTTAGTTCTTGACATGTTTCCTGATAAATAAATGCAATTTAAAATTTTTGTTGTTCTTTTTATTTTAAAATAACAACAGATAACTGTTTCCAATGAATTTCATAAAAATCTACATAGGGGTACATTACTTCAGTAGTGTCTGTAATGAAAATAAATCTGGAAATCCTTAAATAATTTGCCTTTTCTCATTACTCTGAATGTTAATCTATTGATTCCAAACAAAAAAATGCTACCTAAACCCCAAAAATCCAGGACTAAGGACCCACCTTAAGGCCCATTTTTGGTCCAAATTTCGACCGTTTCCCCTCTTAAAAAATGCCAATTTTTTCCAATAATAAAATTATGAAAGGAAAACGTATTTGAAAAAAATAAACATTCGATGTGAATTATATACATAAGACTTAACAAAGAGTTATGGGAATGATGATTTGGATAGAATAGTTGAAAATTTTAGAAGGTTAAAGAAAATTAAATGTGTAAAATGTTTGATATGATTTTAAAACTTATTTACGATAAAATTGATTTTTCCCAATTTGACTGAAATGTCGACAATTTTTCCAAATTCAAAAGCCACAGGACCCTTGTAAAAAATGTAGAAAAGTCACTGGTTCATAATTGCATCTTCCTCTTCAACTTATCCTCTATCCTTGAAAACAATTCTGCAACTACTGTCCTCTATATTCTTTTAGGAATTGGTACATGTAGATGTTCCTGACCCCCCCACCCCCATTGGCCCACACTTTAATCATTAAATATCACAGAGAATGATGAAATTATGAAACTCATGTATAAAGATTTTCCATCAACGGTCATCAGCGCTCTGAATTCAAAGCAGCAAAGGCGAAACTTGATGTCCAAGTGTAAGTTTTATAAAAATTAAGAACATTCTTTGTTTTATAAGGAATAAATATGAGTGATTTTACCTTCACTCTGTGCTCAGTTACAGTGTGGTGTTCAGCAGGGGAGCTGCTTAGGTCCATGGTTGTACCTTACGTGTGCGGGTGCATTGTTCGACGTTATTCCTCCGACAATGTCAGTCTATGGATTCGCGAATGATCATACTGCAAATAAACGGTTTAACCCTACCTCCATTCACAACGAAACCAAAGCCATCCGAGAACTTGAAAAATGTGCTGAAATCATTAACGATTGGATGAATGCAAATAAACTGAAAATGAACACATCAAAGACCAAATTCATTTTATTTGGCAGCAGGAGGTAACTGGATAAATGTAGCACAAAAGTTATTAACATTAATAGTGATGAAATTGAACCAGAACATTATATAAGATACTTAGGTGCATATTTGGATGAAACTTTCAATTATAAGGAACATATAAAAAGGAAATGCCGAACAGCTATGATCAATTATCTTGGGATTAAAAGTATTTGCAAATATTTGACAAAGGAAGCTACAGAAATTTTGGTTTTATCTTTAGTAATTTCTCATTTGGACTATTGTAAAGTGATTTTATATCGCATAGCACAGACTAAATCCAAAACATGGGTGCGAAACTGGTATTAAATCGAAACTTGTAAATCATAAGAAATTTTACACTAGCTCTAGGGATGCTCTCATTGGCCTACACTGGTTACCTATCGATTCTAGGATATCATTTAAATCACTGACCTTCATGTATAATTGTCATGTGGTCGAAGCGCCATTGTATTTAACAGAACTTTTAACGAAACAGGTAACAAATAAAAAGTTGCGCTCCGCTCAATCTTCTGAGAGTTGCTACATTGTTCCTTTTAAAAAGTGTAAAACTTTCAGTGATAGAAGTTTCGGAACCATTGGTCTGATACTGTGGAACAGTTTACCGGCTGAAATAAGACAGTCCAAATCTTTACATACTTTCAAAGCCAAATTGAAAACACATTTGTTTAGACAGTTTTAATGTACATGTTTTTAGTTTAGTATATGTAGAGTGTGTTTGCATGTATATGATGTATTGTTTATTCTTTTAAAGCTTTTTAGGTCACCTGAGTTTCCTATTGCAATTGGTTTTCGTCCATCGTCGTGCGTTAACAATTGAACATTTTTAACTTCTTCTTGATAACTACCATTCCAATTCTTTTCAAATTCAGTATGAAGCATCATTGGGACAAGGGGGACATAAATTGTAAATTTCAGGACTCCAGCACCCCTGGGGCCTTAGGGGCTGGGCAAAAACTGCCCAAAATTGACCAGTTTTCAAAAATCTTCTTCTCAAGAACCACACACGTGTAAGAAAAACTAAATGCATGGTGATGTAGAGCAGGAAGGTCTCTACCGAAGTTGTAAATTTCATGATCCCTGGGGTAGGGGTTCTGACCCCAGCGCGGGGCCAAACTTGGTATATAGTGTTTATGTGTAAAACACTTAAATATCTTCTTTAGTGCTATTGATACTAAATTGAAAGTAAATAGATATTTAGAAAGAACAGGTAGTCCTTTACCAAAATTGTAAATTTGATGATCCCAGGGGTAGGGGTTTTGGTATCGGGGTGGGTCCAAAATGGTCAGTTATCCAATGTGTGAACAATAGACATTTTTAGGTCACCTGAGTAAACTCAGGTGAGCTATTGCAATTGGTTTTCGTCCGTCGTCATGGGACGTGCGTCGTGCATTAACAATTGAACATTTGTAACTTCTTCTTAATAACTACCAGTCCGATTCTTTTCAAATTTAGTATGAAGCATCATTGGGACAAGGGGGACATAAATTATAAATTTCAGGACTCTAGCACCCCTGGGGCCCTAGGGGCAGGGCAAAAACTGCCCAAAATTGACCAATTTTCAAAAATCTTCTTCTGTAGAACCACACACATGTAAGAAAAACTAAATGCATAGTAATGTAGAGCAGGAAGGCCTCTACCAAAATTGTAAATTTCATGTTCCTGGGGTAGGGGTTCTGACCCCAGGGCGGGACCAAACTTGTTATATAGTGTTTATGTGTAAAACACTTAAATAACATCTTCTTTAGTGCTATTGATACTAAATTGAAAGTAAATGGATAGCCCATGGAAGTAGTGATAGTTTTTTACTAGTATTCAGGTGATCGATAAGGCCTGTGGGCCTCTTGTTAACTTCTTGATAACTATCATTCCAATTCTTTTCAAATCTGGTATGAAACATATTGGAACAAGGGGAACATAAATTATAAATTTCAGGATTCCTGCACCCCTGGGACCTTAGGGGCGGGGCAAAAACTGCCCAAAATTGATCAGTTTTCAGAAATTTTCTTCTCTAGAACTGCACATGTGTAAGAAAAACTAAATGCATAGTGATGTAGAGCAGGAAGTCCTTTACCAAAATTGTAAATTTCATGATCCCCGGGGTAGGAGTTCTGACCCCAGCGCGGGGCCAAACTTGTCACATAGTGTTAATGTGTAAAACACTTAAATAACATCTTTTGTTCTATTGATACTAAATTGAAAGTAAATAGATATTTAGAAAGAACAGGTAATCCTTTACCAAAATTGTAAATTTGATGGTCCCAGGGGTAGGCGTTTTGGTATCGGGGTGGGTCCAAAATGGTCAGTTATCAAATATGTGAACAATAGACATTTTTAACTTTTTCTTGATAACTATAATTCCAATTCTTTTCACATCTGATATGAAACATATTTGGAACAAGGGGGACGTAAATTGTAAATTTCAGGATTCCTGCACCCCTGAGGCCTTAGGGGTGGGGCAAAAACTGCCCAAAATTGACCAATTTTCTGATCAAAATTTGTCCGTTGTCTGTTGGCGGCGGCGGCAGCTCATAAACTTTTCCCATTTTTTACTTCTTCTCAAGAACTGCTGGGCCAATTTCAACCAAACTTGCCACAAAGCATCCTGGGTCCAAAATGGTCAGTTATCAAATGTGTGAACAATAGACATTTTTAACTTTTTCTTGATAACTAAAATTCTAATTCTTTTCACATCTGGTATGAAACATATTTGGAACAAGGGGGACGTAAATTGTAAATTTCAGGATTCCTGCACCCCTGGGGCCTTAGAGGTGGGGCAAGAACTGCCCAAAATTGACCAATTTTCTGATCAAAATTTGTCCGTTGTCTGTCGGCGGCGGCATCATAAACTTTTCCCATTTTTTTTCTTCTTCTCAAGAACTGCTGGGCCAATTTCAACCAAACTTGCCACAAAACATCCTTGGGTGAAAGGCTTTCAAGTTTGTTCAAATGAAGGGCCATGTCCCTTTCAAAGGGGAGATAATCACAAAAATGCAAAAAAAGGGTGGGGTCATTTAAAAATCTTCTGAAGAACCATTGGCCCAAAAAAGCTACATGAAAGCTTCCTGACATAGTGCAGATTCAAGTTTGTTCAAATCATGGCCCCCAGAAGTTGGATGGAGCCACAATAGGGGATCAAAGTTTTACATACTAATATATAGGAAAAGTCTTTAAAAATCTTCTTCTCAAGAACCACTGAGCCAGAAAAGCTGATATTTACATGAAAGCTTTCTGACATATTTCAGATTTCAGTTTGTTCAAATCATGGCCCCCAAGGGTAGGATGGGGTCACAAGGGGAGGGGGGATCAAAGTTTTGCATACAAATATATGGGGGAAATCTTTAAATATGAGCCAAGGTGACACAGGTGAGCGATGTGGCCCTTGGGCCTCTTGTTTATCATTCCAGGATAAATCACAAAAAATCATATAAAATAATAGAGATCTTGTATCAATAATCACTATTTTGATGGTGAAATCATACTTCATGAGGTGTTTTAACAAGCCATTAAATAAAAATTTAGGGGAATGAGCTATCTTAAAAGATTTTTAAGCTAAGGCCAATTCAACTTGATTGATAGATTATCATCCCTGCCCGCCCCTAAAAAATCAGCCTGCCCCAAATTTTTTTATTTTGCAAAACTTGCGATTTCTAGAAAATTTTCATGTTCGACTCCGGTATTTACATTTCTTGTTTACATTTCCAGTATAGCAACGTGAAAAGCCATGTGAACGGTGAAGAAAATAGGTATCCCATCATATGGTTTTCTTAATTTCTCGTCTTCTTACGTGCGTAAATGAAAGGAAGGGATTAAATGTTCTTCATATATTGGAGAAATTTGATATCTTTTTGTGTTTGAAATTAAAGCTTAAAGCTGTATGGTCCGAATTACAATATTTTTTTCCATCTCGTAAAAACGCTATTAAATCATTGCACGTATGTAGTTATGAGACTGTACGTCATATCATAGATTATTTCACCTGTTTTAACCCAAATAATTTGATTTTAAATCGATGTTTACAAATAACTGCGTCAGACTGCCAGTTCAAGTGACAGTCACGTGACCAGTTCAAACTTTCAGATCATCGGTGGTCTTATCTGTGTAAAGCTGTATATTTTGTTATAACAGTACCGTACCATAAGTTTAATAGAAATAAAAATATCAAATACCTCTTAGTAATTCGTTGTTTTATGCTCTTTCGGCCTTAAAACTAGACAGTTGCGTACGAGTTAATACATCATGTTGGGATTCCCCTGACGCGCGTGGGTCTATTTATAGACGTCTGTTATGGGATGATTTATATATGTAGCCACTATATTTACTTTCTAAATAATATTCGCACTGTTTTTTTTTACATGCAGATGTTTTCAAGCATGTAATTAAGGGAAAGTTAAAAACTTTATAAAGTAATTAATCTGCTTTAAAGTAATTATGTACAAAAATAATACATGAACATCGGGTCATACAGCTTTAACCTGGAATTCGTCAGTGAAATAAGCGTAGATTGATATCCATCTGGCATTAAATGATGCACTTCTGTTGACAAAAACTTGTTTGTCATTAATATTTTTATCAGAAAATAAAAATAAAAAAATAAAATCCTCCCACCCGCCCCATAGTGACCCTGGATGATAATCTACTAATTAAGTTGAATTGGCCTAATGGGTCAGGGAACAAATAAAAAATTTAATATACAATGTCATGTATAGCCAGGTCCTAGCTAGGATAACTATATTTGTGGTTTTAGCATACACACACAGAAACTAAAATCATTCCAAGATGATGACTATTTGATGACGAGAAAACGTACGGTATTTATTTTTGAAATACCATAAAAGATAATAATTCATATTTATAAGAAAAGCAACAGAGTTATATTTAGACTAATAAAATAAAATGGACCGAGTAATATTTGTAACAGTGAGTTATGATTTTAGGCTGTTTTTATGTACATATAATTGCTGTCTTTGTAGCCGAGAGGATTTCCTGCGGATACCAGAGTTGGCCATTAATCCACTCGGAGACAGAATTGTGCATGCATTTTTCACAGAAAGGTAATTTGGAGCATAACAGGAATTTCATAAGAGTATTTCTCTCAAGTCTGTAGAATCAAATGCATTGCCACAGTGTTTTTATACCCCCCGAACGAAGTTCTGGGGGGTATATAGAATCACTCTGTCTGTCTGTCCGTCCGTCTGTCTGTCTTCAGATTCATGTCTGGGCTATAACTTCTTTGTTCTTTGACATAGGCATACCATATTTGGCACACAGGTGGATCACCATGACACGATGTGTCGGGTACCTTCATGACCTTTATATGACCTTGACCCTTGACCTTAAGGTCAAAATTAAAGTTTTTTTACAGTTCATTCGTGTCCGGGCCATAACTACTTTGTTCTTTGACATAGGCATACCATATTTGACACATGAGTGTATCACCATGAGATGATGTGTCATGTACCTGCATGACTTCAATATGACCTTGACCTCAAGGTCAAAAAAGGTTTTTTACAATGGATTCGTGTCCGGGCCATAACTTCTTTGTTCTTTGACATAGGCATACCATATTTGACACATGAGTGTATCAACATGACACGATGTGTCATGTACCTTCATGACCTCCATATGACCTTGACCTCAAGGTCAAAATTGAATGTTTTTACAATGGATTTGTGTCAGGGCCATAACTTCTTTGTTCTTTGTCATAGGCATACCATATTTGATACATGAGTGTATCACCATGAGATAATGTGTCATGTACCTTCATGACCTCCATATGACCTTGACCTCAAGGTCAAAATTAAACGTTTTTACAATGGATTTGTGTCAGGGCCATGACTTCTTTGTTCTTTGACATAGGCATACCATATTTGACACATGAGTGTATCACCATGAGACGATGTGTCAGGTACCTTCATTACCTCTATATGACCTTGAATTTTCACCTCAAGGTCAAAATTGATTATAGGGTTTTGACATAGTCATACCATAAGACATGGGTGTATCACCATGAGACTATGTGTTATGTACATTTATGACCTTGACCTTTGGTCTCAAGGTCAAAATTATAGGTTGATACCATGGATTTGTGTTCGGACTATATCTTCCATTTTCTTCTACAAAGGCATACTATATTTTTACACTCAGGAAAGAGGTAATTTATGCCTATTAACAACACCCTTTGGGAGATTGAGGTAAGCGGGGGGTATTCTTAGTGAGCATTGCTCACAGTACCTCTTGTTAGCTCACCTGAGCTGAAAGCTCAAGTGAGCTTTTCTGATCGCCTGTTGACCATCGTCTGTCTATCTTTTAAATTTTTCACATTTTCGACTTCTTCTCCAGAACCACTGGGCCAATTCCAACAAAACTTCGCCAAAAGCATTCTTTGGTGAAAGACTTTCAAGTTTGTTCAAATGAAGGGCAATGCCCCCTTCAAAGGGGAGATAATCACAAAAATGCAAAAATAGGGTGGGGTCATTTAAAAATCTTCTTAAGAAGCACTGAGCCAGAGGAGCTGAAATTTACATGAAAGCTTCCTGACATAGTGCAGATTCAAGTTTGTTCAAATCAAGACCCCTGAGGGTAGGTTGGGGCCACAATAGGGGATCTCAGTTTTACATGCAAATATATAGAGAAAATCTTTAAAAATCTTATCCAGACCCACTGAGCCAGAAAAGCTGAGATTTACATGAAAGCTTCCTGACACAGTGCAAATTCAAGTTTGTTCAAATAATGGCCCCTGGTGGTAGGTTGGGGCCACAATAAGGGATCAAAGTTTTACATGGGAATAAATAGAGAAAATCTTTAAAAATCTTCTCAAGAACCATTTGGCCAGAAGAGCTGATATTTACATGAAAGCTTTCTGACACCGTGCAGATTCAAGTTTGTTCAAATCATGGCCCCACAGGGTAGGTTGGGGCCACAATGATGGATCAAAGTTTTACATGCAAATATATAGAGAAAATCTTTTAAAATCTTCTCAAGAACCATTGGGCCAGAAGAGCTGAGATTTACAAGAAAGCTTCCTGATATAGTGCAGATTCATGTTTGTTCAAATCAAGACCCCTGAGGGTAGGTTGGGGCCACAGTAGGGGATCAAAGTTTTACATGGGAATAAATAGAGAAAATCTTTAAAAATCTTCTTCTCAAGAACCACTGGGCCAGAAGAGCTGATATTTACATGAAAGCTTCTATGCGAATATATAGGGAAAATCTTTAAGGTGACTCAGGTGAGTGATGTGGCCCATGAGCCTCTTGTTTAATAATGATTCTATTGTTGATGTGAATTTTTTTCAGTAACAATGAAACGGTTAACTTTCGACAATTTATGAGAGTTTTGGCAAGGTTCCGTCCCACAAAATCAAACCAGAACAAAAATAAACTGAACACACGGGAGGAGAAATTGAAGTGTATGTAGGAGTTTCATGTTTCAATTTTTACAGGACATTGATTGTGTAGTAAAATTTTAACAAATTTTACTGAATTTTAGCTGAAAATTTGTTCTTATGGAAGAATAACACATCATCACTAAATGTACTGCACTTTATTGAGGCAAAATTTTATATTTCCAACATCATAGAATTATCTACCATATATACTCGCCTATAATTCGGTTCGCCTATAAGTCGGCATATAGTTTTTAGGTTATTTTGGAGGGAATTGCCATTGACCCATTTATAAGTCGGTCTAACTTTTTTCAAGAATCGGTTGACAATTTCAAATCCATGCTCTTAAGTTTTTACTTGTGTTTCAAATAATATTTTGAGAAATGTGCCGATATTTGATATTTTTCCCCAACAAATCAATTATCATATCAATACTCTTATGTATTTATCCGTGTTCCAATAATGTGTTGGGAGATGACATCGATATATTTACTTTTTATCCTCAACAAATTAAACAGTTAGTATTTTGTTTATTTCGTCCATGTTTTTGTAGTTTAAAAAATACTAGGCTATATAGTACGCCATCCAGAAAAATACTAATCTTCATAGGACACTCCTATAAGTCGGACATAGAGTTTTGAACCAAAATTTAACTCCCTAAAATCTTACTTATAGGCAAGTATATACAGTAATATACTCATAACAATTGCAATAGGTATATTGTATCTCCTTAACAACACATTACCCCTTTCAGCCATTTAGTTTGAATTAAATATTTGTAATAGTTTTGAAAAAAATGTAGTTTAGACATTTACAAATTTATATATACCCTTGTAGTTGCTTTCCGGATGTACGACTTGGATGGAGATGACAAGATCTCTAAAGACGAGTTACTGTCTGTGCTTCACATGATGGTTGGAGCTAACATTTCAGAAGAACAGGTATTGCATAACATACTTCAGAGATGCATCTTGAAAATGGGCTTGTTGGACAATTCGCCCAAATGCAATTATTATGGTTTAAGAGGAAAATAGTATATGTTACATTTAATATGAGTCATTATTTTTGTAGTATATATTCAAGAATGTTGTCATTATAATGAGCTGTTTTCTTTGTTGTTTAGCTGGGAAGCATTGCTGATAGGACAATCAGTGAGGCTGATACTGACGGTGACAACCAGATCTCATTTGAAGAGTTTGTACAGGTCAGTGTAATACCACTGTATGATTAGATCCGCAATGTAATACCACTGTATAATTAGATCTGCAATGTAATAACACTGTTTTATTAGATCCGCAATGTAATACCACTGTATAATTAGATCAGCAATGTAATACCACTGTATAATTAGAACTGCTGCAATGTAATACCACTGTATGATTAGAACCGCAATGTAATAACACTGTATGATTAGAACCGCAATGTAATAACACTGTATGATTAGAACCGCATTGTAATAACACTATAATAATATCCTCAATGTAATACCACTGTATGATTAGAACCACAATGTGATACCACTGTATAATTAGATCCGCAATGTAATACCACTGTATGATTAGAACCGCATTGTAATAACACTATAATGATATCCTCAATGTAATACCACTGTATAATTAGATCCGCAATGTGATACCACTGTATAATTAGATCCGCAATGTAATACCACTGTATAATTAGAACTGCATTGTAATAACACTGTATAATTAGATCCGCAATGTAATAACACTATGATTAGAACCGCAATGTCATACCACTGTATGATTAGAACCGCAATGTAATAACACTGTATGATTAGAACCACAATGTAATACCACTGTATAATTAGATCCGCAATGTAATACCACTGTATAATTAGAACTGCAATGTAATAACACTGTATCATTAGATCCGCAATGTAATAACACTGTATAATTAGATCCGCAATGTAATAACACTGTATGATTAGAACCGCAATGTCATACCACTGTATGATTAAAACCACATTGTAATAACACTATAATTATACCCTCAATGTAATATCACTGTATAATTAGAACTGCATTGTAATAGCACTGTATAATTAGATCCGCAATGTAATAACACTGTATGATTAGAACCGCAATGTGATACCACTGTATGATTAGATCCGCGATGTAATAACACTGTATGATTAGAACCGCAATGTGATACCACTGTATAATTAGATCCGCAATGTAATAACACTGTATGATTAGAACCGCATTGTAATAACACTATAATTATATCCTCAATGTAATACCACTGTATAATTAGATCCGCAATGTAATACCACTGTATAATTAGATCCGCAATGTAATACCACTGTATAATTAGAACCGCAATGTAATACCACTGTATAATTAGATCCACAATGTGATACCACTGTATGATTAGATCCGCGATGTAATAACACTGTATGATTAGAACCGCAATGTAATACCACTGTATGATTAGATCTGCAATGTAATAACACTGTATAATTAGAACCGCAATGTAATAACACTGTATGATTATAACCGCAATGTGATACCACTGTATGATTAGAACCGCAATGTAATAACACTATATGATTAGAACCGCAATGTAATACCACTGTATAATTAGATCCGCAATGTAATACCACTGTATAATTAGAACCACAATGTAATACCACTGTATAATTAGATCCACAATGTAATACCACTGTATGATTAGAACTGCAATGTAATAACACTGTATGATTAGAACCGCAATGTAATAACACTGTATAATTAGATCCGCAATGTAATAACACTGTATGATTAGAACCGCAATGTAATACCACTGTATAATTAGATCCGCAATGTAATACCACTGTATCATTAGAACCGCAATGTAATAACACTGTATAATTAGATCCGCAATGTAATAACACTGTATAATTCAGGGGTTTCATTAATTTTAAAGGCTGGGGGTACCTCCTGAGAATCAGGAGGTACCCCCAGCCTGAGGGCGAGGGGTCTGGGGGCCGCCTAAGGCCCCCAGTGGGTCCAGGGCAACGCCCTGGTGGGGGGTCTAGGGCTCCCAGAAGCTCCTGGGTTTTCAGCATTTGATACTGCTATTTTTTAACTGAATTTTGTGTTAAAAGGGCTTTTTTATCTGTAAAATTGAGGGTTAATATTGGTTGAAACATGATGTTAAACTGTTGTGACATGTTTATTACTTAATAAAATGCAAATATTTTAAATAAATGATGTTGTAAATATGAAAGTTTTTGTTTTCTTTATTCAAAGTTGAATGGAGTGCAGTCTCTTTGACTGATTCATTTTCATATTGTTTTGGTTTTCTGTGGCTACAAGTATTTGCACATGACATCATTTTGCTTAGTATTATGATTTTTGTTCTAGCAACTGAACATGAAATAATTTTCATTTGGTTAATTCAGATCTTTGATTGATTAAAATTTTGCGAATGATTACGACACAAAGTACTGTTTCTTAAGATTCATCATTTTTCAGAAAAGAATTTCATTATTAATTTTTACGATGGACAGTCTATACAAAAAACACTTTATGTTTTCATAACTACTTGTAAATTTTGAAATCTGTGCTGATTCAAAAATTTTAGTGCAAGTATGTTTGTTCCTAAAACATATTTAATAAACTATGTATTCAGTGCTATTGAATCATTTAATCTTAATTTTTTATTTAGAATTCTCAGTTTCCATTTTTTCAAAGTCAACAAGTCAAAATTCAGAGTCACTGTTGGCATCACTTTCATAGCCATCCTCATCATACTCATCCTCTAGCAACATTTGTTTACATACAGCCTTGACTTCCTCTCTTAACATTTGACTGATGTCGTCCCCCGTGATGTCTGTCTGGCATTCTGAATCAACTGTTTCGACAGTTTCATTTTGTGCACCTTCTGTTATCAAATTTGTTGTATCGAAACGCTGTATTACGTTAGTGCAACCTCCATTTTTATGGAACTATTTTGTCATGTCAAATGTATTATTTCACTTTCACTTCGTAACTATGGACTCTACATTAAAAAAAACTAGCGAGATTATAATGATGAAAATCTGACATTGCACAAAGAACAGAAACGTGCCTTTCTGTTGGAGTCAAAGACGTCATTTTGTCCGAGCGATATCATGTGTTTAGCCGAACTATTTATCAGACGATAACAGAGGTGAAAGTGAAGCTTGCGTAGCGCGCCCTCTGGTGAGAGAATGCAGAAAAAGCTGTCGAAATGACGCGGACCTCGAAGAGAGCACCAAAACAAACTCGATCAACCGAACGCAACGAATAGAAAGTTTTCAAGCCACTTTTAGGGCTTTTATGAAGAAAGTTACGATTAAAAATATTTTACAATATTTTTTTTTGCAAACGATTTTTTCTGCCGGTACTTAATGCAATTGTAGGCGGGTAAAAGTACCGGGTACCGGCTCTTAATGAAAGCACTGATAATTAGATCCGCAATGTAATACCACTGTATAATTATACCCCCTGCAACAAGTTGTGGGGGGGTATACTGGAATTGGGTTGTCCGTCTGTCTGTCCGTCCGTCTGTAGACGCAATGGTTTCCGGGCTCTAAAGCATTATCCTTTCCACCTACCGTCACCATATCATATATATGGACTACCCATGGGATGAAGATGTTCCCTATCGATTTTGGGGTCAAAAGGTCATAGGTCAAGTGCACTGGACATCGAAGTAGCAATATGGTTTCCGGGCTCTAAAGCGTTATCCTTTCCACCTACAGTCACCATACCATACATATGGACTACCCATGGGATGAAGATGTTCCCTATCGATTTTGGGGTCAAAAGGTCAAAGGTCAAGCGCACTGGACATCTAAGTAGCAATATGGTTTCCGGGCTCTAAAGCGTTATCCTTTCCACCTACAGTCACCATATCATACATATGAACTACCCATGGGATGAAGATGTTCCCTATCGATTTTGGGGTCAAAGGTCAAGCACACTGGACATCGAAGTAGCAATATGGTTTCCGGGCTCTAAAGCGTTATCCTTTCCACCTACAGTCACCATATCATACATATGGACTACCCATGGGATGAAGATGTTCCCTATCGATTTTGGGGTCAAAAGGTCAAAGGTCATGTGCACTGGACATCGAAGTAGCAATATGTTTCGGTTTGTCGTGCCATTTGTTTTTTACACTAAGAAAAGAGGTAGTTTATACCTATTACCAACACCCTTTGGGAGATTGGGGTAAGCGGGGAGTATTCTTAGTGAGCATTGCTCACAGTACCTCTTGTTAGAACTGCAATGTAATAACACTGTATCATTAGATCCGCAATATAATACCACTGTATAATTAGAACTGCAATGTAATACCACTGTATGATTAAAACCGTAATGTGATACCACTGTATGATTAGAACCACAATGTAATACCACTGTATGATTAGAACCGCATTGTAATAACACTATAATTATATCCTCAATGTAATACCACTGTATCATTAGATCCGCAATGTAATACCACTGTATCATTAGATCAGCAATGTAATACCACTGTATAATTAGAACTGCATTGTAATAACACTGTATAATTAGATCCGCAATGTAATACCACTGTATGATTAGAACCGCAATGTGATACCACTGTATGATTAGAACCGCAATGTGATACCACTGTATGATTAGAACCGCAATGTAATAACACTGTATGATTAGAACCGCAATGTAATACCACTGTATAATTAGATCCGCAATGTAATACCACTGTATCATTAGATCAGCAATGTAATACCACTGTATAATTAGAACTGCATTGTAATAACACTGTATAATTAGAACCGCAATGTAATAACACTGTATGATTAGAACTGCAATGTGATACCACTGTATGATTAGATCCGCGATGTAATACCACTGTATGATTAGAACCGCATTGTAATAACACTATAATTATATCCTCAATGTAATACCACTGTATCATTAGATCCGCAATGTAATACCACTGTATCATTAGATCAGCAATGTAATACCACTGTATAATTAGAACTGCATTGTAATAACACTGTATAATTAGATCCGCAATGTAATACCACTGTATGATTAGAACCGCAATGTGATACCACTGTATAATTAGATCCGCAATGTAATACCACTGTATGATTAGAACCACAATGTAATACCACTGTATGATTAGAACCGCAATGTAATAACACTATAATTATATCCTCAATGTAATACCACTGTATAATTAGATCCGCAATGTAATACCACTGTATAATTAGATCCGCAATGTAATACCACTGTATGATTAGATCTGCAGTGTGATACCACTGTATAATTAGATCTGCAATGTAATACCACTGTATAATTAGATCCTCGATGTAATACCACTGTATAATTAGAACCACAATGTAATACCACTGTATGATTAGAACCGCAATGTGATACCACTGTATGATTAGATCTGCAATGTAATAACACTGTATGATTAGAACCGCAATGTAATACCACTGTATAATCAGATCCGCAATGTAATACCACTGTATAATTAGAACCGCAATGTAATAACACTGTATAATTAGAACTGCAATGTAATACCACTGTGTGATTAGATCTGCAATGTGATACCACTGTATGATTAGATCTGCAATGTAATAACACTGTATGATTAGAACCGCAATGTAATACCACTGTATAATCAGATCCGCAATGTAATACCACTGTATAATTAGAACCGCAATGTAATAACACTGTATAATTAGAACTGCAATGTAATACCACTGTTTGATTAAATCTGCAATGTGATACCACTGTATGATTAGATCTGCAATGTGATACCACTGTATAATTAGAACTGCAATGTGATACCACTGTATGATTAGAACCGCAATGTAATAACACTGTATGATTAGATCTGCAATGTAATACCACTCTTAGTGTAATATAATGGTGTAATTTGGTCCTCAATGTAATATGATGATGTAATTTGGTCCTTATTTGTACATATGTAGTACCATAGCATGTATTATCACAATGTAATATGATGGAGTAGTTAGATCTTCAGTATAACAATTAAGATCATCAGTTTAATACCTTACTGTAATAAGGTTCTTTGAATAACAACATTTTGTAATTAATTGGCTCATAGTGTAGTATGATTGGACCTTTCTAGTTGTACTTTGCAACAATATCCAGAGAAAATCCAGAATGTATTTATAATTCACCATATATATTAGAAAAATTATTTATTTGCAGGCAATGGAGAGGGTGGATGTTGAGCAGAAAATGAGCATTCGGTTTCTTCACTAAATCAAGATTCTATAGTGGTTAAAAATTTTACTTTTTCAGACATGAAGAATCCATGAAATCCATAAAGTGATCAAAAGTTGCCTATTCAGTGTTTTAAGTTTCAAGAAATTCAAAATTATAGATGATAGTTCTGTAAAGTTTTCTTTAATGAAATCTTTACAAAAAAATGACAAATGTTTGTTTGCATATACATGTATGCAGATACTGCTTACGCATAGCTGTGTGTTTGCACATACACTTCTACATAGCTGTTTGTTTGTATATACACTTCTACACAGCTGTTTGTTTGTATATACACTTCTACACAGCTGTTTGTTTGTATATACACTTCTACACAGCTGTGTGTTTGTATATACACTTCTACACAGCTGTTTGTTTGTATATACACTTCTACACAGCTGTTTGTTTGTATATACACTTCTACACAGCTGTTTGTTTGTGTGTACACTTCTACACAGCTATTTGTTTGTATATACACTTCTACACAGCTGTTTGTTTGTATATACACTTCTACACAGCTATTTGTTTGTATATACACTTCTACACAGCTATTTGTATATACACTTCTACACAGCTATTTGTATATACACTTCTACACAGCTGTTTGGATTTACATGCACTTCTAGACAGCTGTGTGTTTGTATATACACTTCTACACAGCTGTTTGTTTGTATATACACTTCTACACAGCTGTTTGGATTTACATGCACTTCTAGACAGCTGTGTGTTTGTATATACACTTCTACACAGCTGTTTGTTTGTATATACACTTCTACACAGCTGTTTGGATTTACATGCACTTCTAGACAGCTGTGTGTTTGAATATGCACTTCTACACAGCTGCAAAAAAAACAACTGTCATGTGTTTATTTGTACATGTACTCACATGCACGAATGGTTTTAAAATTGTTAAACAAAACTTGGGCCAATTCAACTTAATTAGTATATTATCATCCAGGGTCACCAAAAAGTATGGGGTGGGTGGGAGGATTTTATATCTTAATTTTTATTTTCTGAGAAAAATATTAATGACAAACGAGTAGTGCATCATTTAATGCCAGATGGATCTATGCTTACTTCACAAACGAAATCCAGGTTAAGCTTTCAAACACAGAAAGATACCAAATTTCTTCTAAGATATGAAGCACATTAATCCTTTCCTTCCCTTACGAAGGTGAGAAATTAAGAAAACCATAATATGATCTATTTTCTTCACGTTGCTATACCGGAAATGTAAACAAGAAGTGTAAAAACAGGAGTCAGACATGAAAATTTTCTGGAAATAGCAAGCTCCGCAAAATAAAAAAATTCCGGGCAGGTCAATTTTTAAGGGGCGGGCGGGGATGATAATCTATCAATTAAGTTGAATTGGCCTTATATATTTTATTTAAACTGGACGGTAATGGTATTGCAATGCTAAGTAAAATTCTTAAACATGTATACTGTGTGATACTGTGTGTGAAGTTAAATGAAATTAAGCATCAATTAAAAATAAGAATAGGTATATAATCTCCCTTAACACTGTGTAGCAGTCTGCTACAATGCAGTGTTTAATGGAAATGATACACAGAATGTGTCTTTGTAAACAGGGTTTTTATGGTAAACGTTTTGCCACATGTTGACTTTGTAAACAAATTAAGTCTGATTTTTGTTTTTGGCAAAAACTATGAACTTTAATAATTGAAATTCAAACCTCAAGAATTTATAGTCTATCTATGCTTTGAGATAAACAAATCTTTTACATTATCAAGGGTTATTGATTTATTTTGCAACATTTTACAGTGTTACAATAATGGTGCAATTCTGAAACATAAGATGTTTATGTTGTATTATGTATTATTATACTTTCATGTAAAATACTCGAATCTGATTGGTCGAGAAGCATTTGAAAAAACATATTGTTACCCTCTGAGAACAGAAAGCACGCCCTCCAGGGTGATAGTATCTAGCAACGGGCAACAGTACTTGACAACGGGTGATATTATAAAAAATTATCACATGCGTCAAATTTATGCGCGTACGGTTCGCCGTAGATTGTTAGACAACGTCGTTTGAGCGTTTGTAATAAACACGAATACCCACATCGATATACGAAAAATCGCATAACAGTGATTGATCAAATGTCAACAGACGTAAGTCTTTCTGCTTTGTTGTTTATATAACATTCAGTATAATAAAACAAATATTGCATGTAGTTGAGGGTAACATTGAAAATTTTCACCCCTCGAAAAACCATTGTCAACCTCAGCTACGCCTCAGTTGACAATGGTTTTCTCGGGGTGAAAATTTTCAATGTTACCCTCAACTACATCCAATATTTATATATTATCAAAATCAAGCCATCTTGATCAAGTCAAGTAACTTTTATTGCAATCAACAGTTGAAACATTATGCAGAATGTGATCAGTTGCAGAAATATTTTACACAACCAAATCTACATGTGAATGACAACTGTAAATTCAAGGTCAAAGTACCAGATGTTTAAAATCCCAAGTTTTACCATGTAGTGGGTATTTTCATCGGATAGGGAAAATCCGCAAAAATTACAATCACAAAATATATATACATGCATTTAGGTACATATAGGTATAATACAACCACAGAAATTGGAAATGCAGAATATAATGTGCTACCGTTTATGGATCAAATCGCAAAATTTTCCAATTGCAGAAAATATCCGTTATACAGAATCTTTAATAATATCATAGGTGATTCATTTTATCTGTATAGATAATGCTCATATATATAAGAAAGATCTTAAACAGGTGGGAAAAGGTTTATTGTAACTGGTAGAAAAAAAGTAAGTGTGAGTAGAGGAGCTACATACCTTACCATCAAAATATGTAATAATGGAAATAATATACTATTGTCAGTCAGAGTGTCCATGTTGAATTGTAATTCACTGCAAAATGTTGACACTTTTAACTCGTTACATAACTGTGTTACTGGTGCTATTGAATAGCATTCATACTTGGCATCAGAAATATTTTCTGCGAAACAATCCATGACTTGAGTAAACATGCTGTACATGTATATTCCCTCGTACATAGATAGTTGTTGAATGTACTCCAGAGTATTTATTGATTGTTGATTTGAGGATTGTTTGATTTATTAATATATTAAACATGTATTTTTTATGTCTTGATTATCATGTGATTCTAACTTGATGCCATATATGTTAGGCAAAGTAAATCCAGTGTGTAAACAATTGTTTTTCACAAATAAAACTGAAAGACCACTATAGTTGATGATTCCATATGGCTTAGACAAATATTATGACATTTTAAAATCAGCAACTTTGAACTTGACAACCAAAAGATCATAGTTCAAGGTCACAGGATGCTGTCTAGCATAAGCAGCCTTTCTGCCAAATTTCAGCTTCCAACTGTTTCTACATTTATCTTGATAGTTGCCTCTTCAACAAAAATGATCAAGAGGCCCATGGGCCACATTGGTCACCTTGGCCCATATTTAAAGATTTTCCCTATATATTCGTATGTAAAACTTTGATTCCCATTGTGGCCCCAACCTACTCCCGGAGATCATGATTTTTACCAACTTGAATCTGCACTATGTCAGAAAGCTTTCATGTAAATGTAAACTGTTCTGGCCCCGTGATTTTTCAGAAGATTTTTGATGATTTTCTCTATATATTTGTATGTAAAATTTTGATCCCCCTTAGTGGTCTCATCTTACCCCCTGGGGCCATGATTTTTACAAACTTGAATCTGCACTATGTCCAGAAGCTTCAGTGCAAATGTAAACTTCTTTGGTCCAATGGTTCTTGAGAAGAAGATTTTAAAAGATTTTTCCCCCTATTTATTAGTATGTAAAACTTTGATCCCCTATTGTGGCCTCCTTCCTACCCCAGGGGTCATTATATTAACAAACTTGCTTTCATGTAAATTTCAGCTCTTCTGACTCGGTGGTTCTTGAGAAGAAGATTTTTAAAGATTTTTCCTCTATATTTTAAATGTAAGAATTTGATCCCCTATTGTGGCCCCATCCTATCCATAGGGGCCATGATTTTAACAAACTTGAATCTGAACTATGTCGAAAAACTGTCTTGTAAATTTTAGCTCTTCTGGCCCGGTGGTTCTTGAGAAGAGTTTTAAATGACTCCAGCCTGTTTTTGCATTTTTGTGATTATCTCCCCTTTGAAGGGGGAATTGCCCTTCATTTGAACAAACTTGAAAGCTGTTTACCCAAGGATGCTTTTGGCTATAATTGGCCCAGTGGTTCTGGAGAAGTCGAAAATGTAAAAAGTTTACAGACAGACAACGGACAACAAGCGATCAGATCAGTTCACTTGAGCTTTCAGTTCAGGTGAGCTAAAAATGGAAATATTCACATCTAGTGATCAGTCGTCCAAAAAATTATTTTGTTAAACACCACTCTAATTCTCTGAAGTTGAAATTTAAAAACCATGCCAGAGTTCCTCATCGACAATATATTCGTGGTCTTGGGTCGTCCAACAGTCTGTTGGAATTACCATGGGCACGATATTGTGCTCCTTTGTTAGCTGACCTGTTTTTATATTCATATGAAGCAGAATTTAGTCAAAAACTTCTACGTGCTGTGTCCTTCAATTCGACATTTAGGTATATTGACGACGTTTTATCTATTAACAATATTAACTTTCATTCATATCTCGATCCGATATATCGCTGTGAACTCGAAATAAAAGACGCCACAGAGTCGTCCACTTCTGCTTCGTACTTGGATATTTTATTGAAAGTAGATATTAACGGCAAACTAACAAACGGGATGATCTCAGCTTCTCCATCGTCAACTTCCCATATTTATGTAGCAATATTCCATTATCACCTGCATATGGTGTTTATATCTCAACTGATTCGATACGCAAGAACTTGTTTTGCATATGGTCAGTTTTTAAATGAAGGTAAGATACTCGCAAACAAGTTGATGGTACAAGGATTTCAATAAGTCTTGAAAGTCGGGATTTCGCAAATTCTACGGTCGTTATAACAATCTAGTTTGCCAATACAACCTACCATTGGGTCAAATGCTGTCTGACGTGTTTCATACCGACTGTTAGACCGTTCTTGGCACACTGATTTTGACTACGAATAACTCTGTTTACCTGATCGAGATATAGGGCTCACGGCGGATGTGACTGGTCGGCAGGGGATGCTTACTCCTCCTAGGCACCTCTGATGTGTCCAGGGGTCCGTTTAGTCCAACTATCTATTCTGTATTACTTATCGGAATTGTGAGATTCATCACTGTTCATTATCTTCACCTTTCATATTGGAAAATGTATGGAGCGCCAAATTAATATAAACTCAAATAATTGAAGATATCTTCAATTATTTGAAGATATCATCAATTCATTTAATCCGTGCAACAATTCAATTAAAGATCTCTTCAAGTAATTAATGATATCTTCAATTCTTCATTATTGCGCGCATTGATTGAATTGATGATAGCATTAATTCTTCAGCTAAATTGATGCGCGCTTTAATTGAATTAACGATCTCTTTAAATTAATTGATGATATCAACAATTAAATTGATGCACGCTACAATTCAATTGAAGAGAGCAATAATTGATATAATGCGCGCATTAAATCAATTGATGAGAGCAATAATTGAATTGATATGCGCATTAATGCATTTGATGAGAGCAATAGTTGATTTAATGCACGCATTCAATTATTGATCTCTTCAATTGAATTAATGATATCTTTAATTCATTTGAAGAGAGCAATAATTCTTTTATATATGATTAAAGATATCTTCAATTCAACATATCCACAATTGAATTAATGATATCTTTAATTGAATTGTTGCTCTCTTGAAAAGAGTTGATGCGCGCATTAATTCCTTATAAAAAAGCATTGTAAATGATTTAAAGATAAAAGAGATCATCAAATTATTTATACCGAGCTCTAAATTAATTATTGCGAGCAATATTTCTACTAAATTGATGCTCTCATCAATTGAATTGAAGAGAGCAATAATTGAATTAATGCGCGCATCAAATCTATTATTGCTCTCACTAATTCAATTAATACGCGCATTAAATCAATTATTGCTCTCGTTAATTCAACTGATGCGCGCATTAATTCAATTGATGAGAGCAATAATTGAATTGAAGCGCGCATTAATTCATTTGATGAGAGCAATAATTGATTCAATGCGCGCATTAATTCAATTAAAGAGAGCAATAATTGAATTGATGATATCTTCAAATAATTGAAGATATCTTCAATTATTTGAGTTAATGTTAATTTGGGGCTCCATAAAAATGTCCCCCTCTAGGACAACTATCATGCGATACATAAAATATAAATAAAGCATGACTTCATACATCATTCATGTTTATTTATGAATTGCATATTCAACAAGATCTGTTTATGAAACACAGATGCCCCCGTACGGCAGCAAAGAAATTCTGGTATCCAAAGAAAGATCTTGTCAGTTGTCACAAGGAATACACATGTGAAATATGAACCATTCAATGTTATGTTTTGCAAACGTAGGTCAATGTTATGAGGTCAAATAGTTTGGTACCATAAGAAAGGTAACAGGGAATAGTTTATGCGTACGTGAAATCGGAAAGCCCTGTCTCCATCCATTCAAACGTTATTACCAATGTTAAAGATTTTGCTCCCGAATCTCCGATTACGGGGACATAAAAACAAAATGAACTAATTCTAATTGTAACAGGGACCGTTACATATGTTCCCCAAACCTCCCCCAATTAAAAAGTGATGTCCTTGTGAATCTATAGCTAAAAATCATTTTATTTTAGCCTTTAATTACATGTAGTACGTTTAATATGGTCATTTCAGTACCAAGAAATGAAAGAAAGTGTTGCACGTGCATACACGCGCACGCGTGTATGATTCCGAAATTTTGTTGATGTCGTTCAACAGGCATTTGTATCATGTACCCACAGTATGAATTTTATAACGTTTCCAGCAAATATAAGGAAGTTATAGCGATCTTAAAATCGTCCAATCAGAATTCAGAACACGTGCATGCACGTGCTGAGCAGTAATTCTAACCACAGCAATTTGTAAGGAGTACCAAGACACATCTAAACCACTAATATCAATACAATTTGATGAAAAACAAAAACGTTATCGCCCTTTAAAAATTGAACACTTGAAGAACTTGCGCGTTGGCAATTTTTATTATACCAATATATAGATACACATATCGTCTACGTATGCTGTAAATATCTTCTCATTCGCTTCATAAATAAAATAGTTACAAACGTTTTAGTATTATCCAATCAAAATGAAGCACACGTGCATGCACATGCAAATTGGTAATTTTGACCAGGCAAATCAGTTAAGGGTATCAATATCTACCTCTGATATGAATATTAAGCTATTTCAATGAACAACAAAAAAGTTAGACTGATTCCAAAGTTAGTGTACAAATTTTGTAGTGCACGTGCACACGCATGCGTGCGCGTGCAGACAAAATAACTATTATTTTTCATATCTACAAATGATATACTATCATCCTATGATATCCATTCCTTTAATATTCTGATTTTCATTTTTTGTACTAAAATTGCAGTGCACGTGCGCACGCGTGCATACACGTTCAGACAAAATGACTATCACTATGCATATCTACAAACGCTGTTCTATCATCCTGAAAAGTTTCATATCGATCCCTTTTGTAGTTTCTGAGAACACTGCCGGACAAAAAAGTAACGGAGAAAAAGAATAATAACTAGATGCGATCTCGTTCCGTCCAATTTTAGATGTGATGAGATAAGAATTTGACCGAGATTTTCGTTCATAAATAATGATACAAATTTTGTTCTACATGTCCTATTAAAATTTTCTTGAGAAAAAAGTTATTGATTGCGACATTTATCAGACTGTTAAGGCGAGTCATAAGGCCAGTGGGCCTTTTTCTTGATATCGTTTGAAAAATCTTGCAAAACTGAGCAACTTTTGTTCTACATGTCTTATCAAAAGTTTTTCGAGAAAAAAGTTATTGATTGTGACACTAATCAAACTGTTCAGGCGAGCCATGAGGCCCGTTCGCCTTTTTCATGATGTTGTTCGAAAGATCTTGCAAAACTGAACAACTTTTGCTCTAGATGTCTTATTAAAAGTTTCTTGACAAAAATGTTATAGCTTGCAACAATAACCCAACTGTTCAGGTGAGCCATGGGACCCGCAGGCCTATTTATTAACATCGTTAGTTAACGCTTGCGAAACTGAACAACGTTTCTTCTACATGTCTTATCAAAAGTTTCTCAAAAAAAAAGTTATTGATTGTCACACTAATCAAACTGTCCAGGCAAGCCATGAGGCCCGTTCGCCTTTTTCATGATGTTGTTCGAAAGATCTTGCAAAACTGAACAACTTCTGTTCTAGATGTCCTATTAAAAGTTTCTTGACCAAAATGTTATAGATTGCAACAAAAACCCAACTGTTCAGGTGAGCCATGAGACCTGCAGGCCTATTTATTAACATCGTTAGTTAACGCTTGCGAAACTGAACAACTTTTTTTCTACATGTCTTGTAAAAAGTTTCTCGAGAAAAAAGTTATTAATGTTATTAATTGTGGTACAAATTCGACTGTCCACGCGAGCCATGACGCCCTGAGGCCTATTTTTTGATATCATTAGATAGATCTTGCAAAACTGAACAACTTTTATTCTACATGTATTATCAAAAGTTTCGTGAGAAAAAAGTTAATCATTGTAACAGAAATTCAATGGTTCAGACGAGCCATGAGGCTTATGGGCCAATTTCTTGATATAAGAAGAAATATCTCAATAAACTGTACAACTTTTGTTATATATGTCTAAGCAAAATATTTACGAGTAAAAAGTTATGATTGAAAACGTGGAAAAAAATGGGACACTTTTTTAAACTCCATTTTCGACCCCTACCGAGCTTCCATACTAGGCACTTCCGGAAATTTTTAAAACCGATGTGCACAGCTACAACATGTCGTCTAACATCACTGAAAATTTCAGCACTCTAGCTTTTATCGTTTTTGAGATGTTGGCTGGACAAAATGGCCATCTGAAAATCGATTAAAGGGGGATAACTTCCAACCGGAAGTGAATTTTCAAAAATCCAAAAAAAAGGATATAAACTTCAAATAGCAATGCATCAACCCTAAAAATTTGAAGTAAATCGATCATGCAATCTCTGAGAAATCCTCTGCACAAAATCGGTAAGGAAAAAAAGAAGAATAAAAATAATAATAAGACTAGAAATGATCTCGTTGCGAGCAACGAATAGGTCTTCCGTCCACTTTCTGACGAGATAGGATGTAAGTCTAACATGTTCTGAAACTCTGAAAGAGACTTAACTATTCCATGCACGTAAAAAGTTGATAGATAAGCGAGATATGCGGAGACAAAGAAATATCAATTTTTCGAAGTTTTTCTCTAAAAACCGGAAGTTGTTGGTTAAACTTCCGGTAAGTGTAACATTTTTTGAAACACCGAAAGAGACCAAATTAATCTGTGCAAGTTTTATTTCAAAAGCATAATTTTGAAGTTTGACGTTTCTTTTATTCACTTCCGGTGACGGACGGAAGTGACGGATGGCAATGATAAACCTTATTACAGAGCTACAAGTCACCATCCATCATCCCTAAAAGTTTGAAGACTCAACCTTTAACCGTTTATGAGAAAACGCCCGGACAAAATGTCATTTGAAAAACGGAAATTCGGCCGTAACTTGTGACCGGAAGTGATTTTAACAAAACCATAAAAAAGACAGTTCTAGACAATCCTATTTTACATCTTTCCTGAAAGTTTCATCAAAATCTATCCAACCGTTTTTGAGAAATCGCGTGCATAAAATCGGTAAGAAAAAGAACAATAATAATAATAACTAGACACGATCTCGTTGCGAGCAACGAGTAGGTCTTCCGTCCGATTTGTTGATGCACTCGGAGTTAAAAAAAAAAAGAAAAAAAGAAGACAAATGAGTCCCAATTTAGTTTCCGACTTTAAGACACTTTAGATATAATCAATTTTTCATATCATAAGCTTCTGAAGCAAAGTTGCGGTGAAATTCGTTTGAAATTCGACTCTCCAGGCGAGCCATAAGGCCCGCGGGCCTATTTCTTGATGTCATTTGTTAGCCCTCTATAGACTCAACAACTTTAGTTCTATATGTCTTTACAAAATATTTACCTGTAAAAAGTTATTGAGATCGACCGATATTGACAACAAATCGACTCTACAGGCGAGCCATTAGGACCATAGGCGTATTTCTTGATATCAATCGATAGATCTCGATAAACTGAACAACTTTTGTTCAATATGTCCTTACAAAATATTTACCAGTTACAAGTTTTTGAAATCGACAAAAATCGACTCTACAGGCGAGCCATGAGGCCCACAGACCCATTTTTTTATATTGATCGATAGGTTATGACACATTGAACAACTTTTGTTCAATAATGCTTTTCAAAAAATATGTTGTTTTAAAGATATGAGGCGTCAAATATTTACGATTTTGGCCCTTAAAATCTCTAATTACGTAACATATGACCTAGTTTTTGATTTGATAAGATCAAGCTCGTTGAGATGAACATTTCCGCTTCTACAACTTATTATAAAATATTAATAGTTTCTGAGATATTCTCAAAAACATTTGGACCCTTCTGAACCCCTAATTTAAAGGGCCAGCCCGTTTTGCTTGATATCGTAAGAAAGGCCTTGTCATTTTAAACATTTTTTGCTCAACAAGTATTTAGAAATTCTTTACCGTTCTCGAGTTATCTCTACAAGAAATATTTAGGGGCCAAACTGTAGCTCCCTAACGGGGCCACATAGGGAAAAAACGAAATGTACATATTGTTTAGATTATCATTCTGAACAACTTTTGTTCAATAATGCTTTTCAAAATATTTGTCGTTTTCAAGATATGAGGCGTCAATTATTTATGATTTTGGCCCTTAAAATCCCTTATTACGTAACATATGACCTACTTTTTGATTTGATAAGAACAAGCTCGTTTAGATGAACATTTCCGCTTCAATGACTTATTACAAAATATTAATAGTTTCTGAGATATTCTCATAAACCTTTGGACCCTTCTGGGCCCCTAATTTAAAGGGTCAGCCCCTTTTGCTTGATATCGTAAGAAAGGTCATGACATTTCAAACATTTTTTGTTCAACAAGTATTTAGAAATTCTTTACCGTTCTCGAGTTATTTCTAGAAGTAATTTTTAGGGGCCAAACTGTAGCTCCCTAACGGGGCCACATAGGGTAAAAACGAAATATGCATATTGTTCAGATCATCATTCTGAACAACTTTTGTTCTTTATTGCTTTTCAAAATATTTGTCGTTTTCGAGATACAAGGGGTAAATTTTTTTATGGTTTTGGCCCTTAAAATCCCTTATTACGTAACAGATGACCTAAATTTTTATCTGAATAGATTTGGATAGTTGAGATGAACATTTTTTGTTCTTTGACTTATACCAAAATATTAACGATTTTTGAGATATTTGATCTAGACTTTGAGCCCTTCTAGATCCCTAATTGAAGGGGCTAGCCCCTAAATCTTGATATTTTCGAAAAAGATCTCGTAAATGTGCACAACTTTTGTTCTACATGTCTTAACAAAATATTTGCAAGAAAAAAGATATTGGAGATCAAAGGTCAAAAATCGCCGAAATCGGCGAAAAATTTTGGCATCCATTTTTTCAGGTCCAGGCGAGCGTTTAGGCAAATCGCCTCCGGTCAAATCGAATCCCCCACAAATCTTCTAAAATGTTTACTCTATCTTGTGTAGAAATTTCAAGACTCTAGCTTCAAAACTAACGGAGGAGATGTGTGGACAACAAGGCCCTTCAAAAAGTCACTAAAAGAGAGATAACTCCTGACCGGAAGTGACGTCAAGCACGAAATTTTGCAAGCAAAGTCTCGTCACCAAAAGACATCTTTCCTGAAAATTTCGTGAAAATCGATCGAGAAATGGCTGAGAAAAACGCGTGTACTACCAAGGAAAATAATAATAATAATAATAATAATAATAAAAAAATAATAATAATAATGAAGAAGAAGAACGCGAACAATAATAGTAAGGTCTTCCGCAGGAGACGGAAGACCTTAATAATAATAATGAAGAAGAAGAACGCGATCAATAATAGTAAGGTTTTCCGCAGGAGACGGAAGACCTTAATAATGAAGAAGAAGAACGCGAACAATAATAGTAAGGTTTTCCGCAGGAGACGGAAGACCTTAATAATAATGAAGAAGAAGAACGCGAACAATAATAGTAAGGTCTTCCGCAGGAGACGGAAGACCTTAATAAACAGTAGAATCACTAGAAGGTCTTCCGTTGGAAACGGAAGACCTTAATAATAAACAGTAGAATCACTAGAAGGTCTTCCGTTGGAAACGGAAGACCTTAATAATAAACAGTAGAATCACTAGAAGGTCTTCCGTTGGAGACGGAAGACCTTAATAAACAGTAGAATCACTAGAAGGTCTTCCGTTGGAAACGGAAGACCTTAATAATAGAGGAAAAGAAACATAAGAATCACTATAAGGTCTTCCGTTGAGACGGAAGACCTTAATAATAAACAGTAGAATCACTATAAGGTCTTCCGTCTGGAACGGAAGACCTTAATAAAAACCAGTGAAGTAAAGGGCAATAATATAACCATAACCCCCCCCCCCCCCCCCCTCAATTTTAGCCACATCATAAAATTATCTACTTGAGTTACATTGTACATTTGTATGTCTAATTATGAACGATAATAGGCCTAGTTGTTTGAATTAAAAGAGAAGAAGTAAGTTGAACTAAAAGTACAAATGAATTGCGTAATTATCGAATAATCATTCATGAAGGTGGAAATGAACGTATACTTGCAGTTACCTGGTTGTTCTCCATCGACACTTGAACCACTGCATTGACAATATACGTCAACTTGTTAAACAGGAACATAACAAATGGTTGTGGTACACAGCGTTCTCTGATTTACGCATAAGCATTGGTTTTTCGGACGTGTAGTTGGCCCAATTCTATACTCGTATATACTGAATCGGATTTGTTTGTCACCGGAAACGCTTCACCGGAAGTGACGAGAAACGAGACTTACAGCCCCTATGACGCTAAAACACTAAATGTCCCTGCCGTCAAACGCAAACCATTTGCTTCAAGGTCATTTACCATATCGGGACCTACCGTGTGGAATGAACTTCCAACAAACATTAGAACAATCAGCAATTATAATACTTTCAAGCGTCAGCTTAAATCGTTGTATTATATCAGTACTTTCAACTAACTTATTATTCCTTCATGGACATTGCTATGTTGACAATTAGTCAATTTTAATGTTTTAAACTTGTGTATCTTTTAATCTAATTTGCATCTACAGCGCCATTGTTTGCATTTTTGTTTGTAAAATTGTGCGCTTTTATAAATTTTAATAATAATAAATAATAATATACTCTCTTTATTGCTTAAGACATTAATATGTCTTATCTTATCAATTTCATAAATACATAAAAATGACATTGTATGGCGGTGTACAAATTCAAGCAAGCAACGGAGAATAACTTTTAAACAAAGTTTTCTCGCAACTTAAGGTAAATCCGTACTTGCAGTTTTATCTGATACAAGTTTTAAAAGTGTATTTATTTCCATTCATACTAACAAATCATCAAATAAAATACATAGGTCATCACACTTTTTAAGATGTGAGACGTACATACACAGAATCATATATTACCGTCAGAAAATTGCAATTTTCCTTAAACAGCATTATCAAAATTTCATACAAATTGATTATGACGATATAATAGCATTCATAATAATTTCATGAGACTATCTTCACAAAAATATACAAAATGTCTGTAAAAATAAAGGAAATCTCTCACATAATAGATTTGATAAAGAAATCAAGAAAAACAGAGTTATTGCCGTTGGATTCAATATTTTAAAACGTATCATTGATTATTCATCTATAACTTAGACGTTTGAAATAGTTTATTTTAACAAGTTTTTTTTACAATAACTATCGGAAAAGACTCTAACAAAATTTATGTTCCTATCATGCATAAATCTAAATAAATCATTGATTTTGCAAAATCTGATAACATCACAGGAGGGTGGAATTACTTTAAGTGCAAGACATACATATTTCCCTAAATTACAAACTCCGTGTACATTATGACCACTTAATAATTGTACAAATTTGAAAACGGATGGTTTTTGCCAGTAATACTTTTTGATATATTTATGACGATATTCCTCGTAATGAGGGCAAATTAATATATATTGGTCCTCTATTTCATGTTTACAAAATTTACATACTCTGTTTTCTAAGTACATGTATATTGTTATGGCGTTCAAGATTGAAAGAGGATAGTCTAATTCGACAAATGTGCCTTTAAGGTAATACTGTAAAGAAAGGTGATCAATAACATGTTTGTAAATAATACACTTTGAAGAACAATTTGTTCAACTAAATTTGAACAAACCTATCAGTCAACCTCTGTTTTATAATAGGAAAGAAAAAATAGAAGTTGCATTCTCCTGATCACACCAAATATATCCTAACCCGATCTCGTACAATTTTTGTATTATGCAATAGGCTCAATTTTTCATTCTATCACAGTTGTAATATAATTCATCGTAACAATTTCTAATTATACAATTTTATGCAACACTTTAAACCAAAATCTTAACATTCTGAAGAATCGAATGTACCATAATATGGTGTGAGTGAATAAAGTAAACTGAAACTGAATGATTTTCATAGCTAATAATGAGCGTTACAAACAAAGACAATGTTGTTACAAGCTTTGTCAGCTGGAACCAAAACATATTCCTCATGTAACCTTTATGTCAGCCTGCCCCGAAATAAGTCAAACACGTATAAAAGGTAAAAATGGTCATTTATTAAATAAATGACAATAAAAAGGAGTAACGTATATACAAACACATATATAGCAAAATCCAATCTCTGAAGTAGCACCCAATATAAAAGTACAAAAGTAAAGCATCATCATCTCACAATATACCTCTCAATAGGATTGACATATGTACCTTCAAAAATGGGTGCTGCACAAAGTAAAAATATCAATGGCACGTTTCCATAGTAAAGAGACTAGAGACATGTCATATTTTTCATAGTAAAGGAACTCGACATACATGTATCTGCATGCAACCTTACAAAAGATGGGGCGTCCATGCCCTGGAGGTGGGGAGGGTGGGGGTATATCGATAGTAAAGAGACTAGACATATTTCGGGGTTTTTTTCATAGTAAAGGAACTCGACATACATGTATCTGCATGCAACCTTACAAAAAATGGGGCGTTCATGCCACCGTAACAAGGTAGCCTTACACAATATGCAAAAATAGGCTATCTGGTTAACGCCCCATAAAACAGTTATATAAACATATAAATAAATATACATGAAAAATTTGAGGAGAAAAAATGAACACATGGCAAACTGTTTATAGTTAAACCCAATAACAGCCCCTGACTGGTAAATGGGTTGACATAGGTATTGTTTAGTACAAAAAATCAAACAAAAGGGGTAACACTGAAAATCATTCTGTAATGTCAGATACTAGATGTCTCTGATAGTTGATCTGAAGCCCCTGTCTTCAAGATCAAAACAAACTACAAATTCAATGTAAGGATTCTGATATATACCACTCAAAATTTGATAAGGATCATAGATATTTTTCTGTTAAAAAATTGTGTCCAAGTGAAATCAAAAACGTCTTCAACAAACTTGAACGTGCATTTCATGCCATGGGAAATGCGTTTCTCATCACAGTTGATGCTTTTGCTGCCATTGCACGATTTTCACATCGGTGTCTGATTCTTTCTAAAATTTCAAACTCACTTGAGTGTTTACACTACGTTTATCAACACAATGCCCCCTCAACGTGTAAGGCGTCGCCTGACGACAGAACAACTGGGCAGATGTATTGGAATGCTTGACGCTGGCTATTCACAACGTGACGTTAAATGCACTAAACGTCAGCCAGAGCGTTGTAAACAGGGCCTGGAACAGACAGCAAACTTTTGGTACAGCAGCACACCGACATGGGGGTGGTCGTCAGAGGTCGACAACCCAACGCCAAGACCATTTTGTGGCTCTTCAGGCACGACGCCATCCCTTCTGGACAGCAACCAGCCTACGTAACGACCTCCTGAACGCCTCGGGGTGAATGTGTCCACTCGGACGATACGGAATCGGCTTCACAATGCAGGTCTCAACTCGAGAAGGGCATGTGTTCGAGTCCCTCTGACTGTTGTACACCGGCGGGAGCGATTGGACTGGGCTGAAGATCATGTCACTTGGACACAGAACGATTGGGTTCAAGTTCTGTTCATCGATGAGTCCAGGTGTTGTTTGGACTTTACAGACAGGAGGCACCGTGAACGTTTCCATGATGCCAACATCAGTGAACATGACCGTTATGGTGGTGGTTCCATCATGGTCTGGGGTGGAATCAGCAGGGATGGAAGAACAGATCTTCATGTCCTGGAGAGAGGAACAATGACGGGGGTGCGGTACCGGGGTGAGATCCTCGATGTTTACGTCAGACCCTACGCTGGTGCTGTTGGCCCTGGGTTCATCCTGATGGATGATAACGCCCGTCCTCATCGCGCCAGGGTGGTGGAGCAGTACCTTCAGCAGGAGACAATTGTCCGTATGGACTGGCCAGCGCGCTCGCCGGACTTGAACCCGATTGAACATGTATGGAACATGCTGCAGGTTGCCCTTTCACGCCGTAGAGCACAACCCACGACTTTGGCAGAGCTTGGACACGCCCTCGTAGAAGAGTGGAACAACCTTCCCACTGGAAACATCCGGGTGCTTATTTACAGCATGGCTCGACGTTGTCAAGCCGTCATTGATGCAAGGGGAGGCCATACCCGGTATTGACACTTCATCGACTAAGTGTAATGATGGGCTATCCCCAAAAACTGTAATTCTTTCTCTGGTTTGCTGTTAACTTTTTGTAATGAAATGCCTTTTGGTGTTGTTATCAGATTTCAAGCATTCCGTTTTGATAAAAGTTCATGCCGTTCATGAATTTTCATTCATAACCTGAGTAAACACGTCTCTGAGTCAAATTTATGTCTTTTGTTATGTTAGTGGTAAATACACACATATAACCTAGTGATCCTTATCAAATTTTGAGTAGTATATTTCCTAAAGGCGTTGGAATTCCATTGATCTGAAGCCCCGGTCTTCAAGATCGAAACAAACTACAAATTCAATGTAGGGATTCTGATATATTTCCTAAAGGCGTTGGAATTCCAACCACCCATGGTTTGAATCTGCAACTCCGTGAAGCTGTTGAGGTAGCACCGATACGGAAACTATGTGTGTGGTAATTATGAAGTGGGTTTGCAAAAAGCTAAGGCTGTCTGTAATTGTTGGGTAAAATATTGACGTGAGAAAGGAGAGCCGTCAAAAAATGAAAACAAGGGCTCTTGTGGAAAGGCATGTTTCCCAAGAGCGAGGTAGTGTACGACTGCCTGATAAGGGCAAAGAAGTTTGTTTTCGGTACTCTCTTGCAAGCGCAAAGTGGTATGGCTGGTTTTAGAGTGCTTCAAATGTGAGATATTGACTTCAAGATATTTTAAGCTGTTTATATCATGACTTACTTGTATATTTTTGAGTTGCAGATAGTGTTGATTAGTACCACTTCTGGTTTACTAAACACAGAAGGATAAATGGTACGTACTTTTGTTTTAATATGTCTGTGGGATTTTGATATCCCTCTTATACTTTTTAATCCATTCTGTCAATAGGACGAATGAATATATCTTACCATGTCCCTGAATTCCAAAACTTCACAAAAACTGTTACAGAGATACGCTGCTGGATCCAGTAAATGTTCTACCAAATCCATAGTTTGCTCCTCAGGAAATTATTAACTTCACATGTATTGTGTTACAACATACGCGAGAAGCGTAAATCAAATGTG